>NW_020525742.1:0-239441 GCF_003368295.1 Carassius auratus
ATATGAATAAAATATTAATCTAAATCTCTATCTATCTATCTATCTATCCATCCATCTATCTATCTATGTGTGTGTGTGTGTGTGTGTGCGTGCGTGTGTGTGCAGTGTGTTTGTGTGTCTATGTGTGTGTGTTTTCTCTGACAGCTGCTGCGCTGTGGATCTCTCTGGGGTGGGTGGAGTTCCCGCCCCGATCCCCCCCTTCCCGACCTTCAGTCTGCTCGCATGAACTCGCGGCCTACACACACACACACACACACACACAGCCAGCTCTCATCCGCCCGCCCTACTGCGCTCCACAGATAGAGAACTCGCACACGGAAGGCGGGAGAGATAAAGCGAGTGGGAGAGAGCCCAAGTCTTCCGTTGTTTCCTGTTTAACTTTCCCTGCCGGGGAACACACTCTGACGGATCTGCGTCTGCAGCTTTCCATCCAGCTCACAAACAAGCACGCAGCCTAGAGCCAAAAACAGAGAAGCGCTCGATGTGGGAAGAGGCACGCACGTTTGTTCAGTTTAAAACGTGTTTATGGATTGTACTGGTGTAAACAGTCCCCGTTTGTTTCGGCATGTTTAACTGCAGGCCAAAAATAACCCTGCTGACCATGTGTGCGAGGAACCGTTGTTGACAGTCACATTTTTGTTCTTGGTTTATGGTGGGAAACAGAGTTTCCTGACTGCTGTTCGGCCTAAGTTTTCCACTACTGCGTTTTTTTTTTTGTTTTTTTTTTAAACAGATCACATTTTCACATTCAAATGTTTCACATCTCAAATGTGGGTCTCTGATTATGCGAGGCGCTGACTGGTGAAACGTGTCGCTGTGATTAATTAGCGCTCCATCCCGCCTGTCTCTTGGGCACCAAGCGAGTGTAGCTCTGTCGCTCTGTCTTTGGAAAGAACGTCCGCCTTTCCCTGTTTGTGCCGCCACGTGCTATGACTTGAATATCTGTGTGAAATCCAAAAGGCCTTGTAAAGTAACACATGTTTATTCCCCCCGTCAGGTGGTGAAACGTTCCTCCCAGAAGCAGCAGCGGCGACTCTTTCTGATTACGAGATTTCTCCGGTCAAAAACCCCGTCCCCCTTCCCCTGCCTACCAACCCGCGGGCACCCCCGACCCCCCCAAGCGCTGTTCCGGACGTACCCGTACCTCTGGTCGCCCCGCACCTCCAGTGTCAGCGGAGCTGCCAGTCAGCAGGCCATGCCGCCCGAAGCGCGCCGACTCATCGTCAACAAGAACGGCAGCGAGACTCTACTGCAGCGACTGCGCGGCTTGGGGATATGAGTAGCTCGCGTGTGCGCGCGACCGTCTCTCTCTCCGGCTGCCTCTCCTGCTCTCTTCGCATCTCATTATTTCTGCGTTTTGAGACCGAGTCTGACATGTGAGAGCCCCTGACAGGCACAGAGCGATTGCTTGGCGTGCGCATGCACACACACACACAGTTTTTTTTCTCCCTCTCGCTTGCGCAAACACACACACACCACACACACACGCCGTCTCATCTCTTTCTCCTTTCGGCTTTTCCACTCCCACTCCAAACCTTTTTTCTCGCTCGCATTCATTCCGTGCTTTCGCAGGCACGCCGTTTTTTCGCGTTTTCTCTGTCGTGTCCTATAAACATTCAAAAGAGCACTACGCAAAGTTATCAGCTGTATAGAAATTGTTATTAATAAAAACTATAACAGTGAAATGTATAGTGGCATGAATTAAATCATAAAATTATCCACCATAACTATTTTAAAATATGAACAAATTTTTGATGCAATAAATAGGGTGTGATTTTAAAAATGATCATTTCCTCCAAGACAGAGAAAACATATTTCTCAAACATCTGCATGTGTCTCTTTTAAAGGTATATATAATGAGTTGTATTTGTAGGAGTTATTATAGCACATTTCAATAACACCAATATCACCAATTTGGGTGATTAGGTTACTCTGTTAATTGGATTTTGCTAAGGAGTGTCGCAACGTTCTAGCAATGTTCTAGCAACGTTATGCCACTCTATGGTCCAGTTTTCCCCACATCTTTTTTTTAGAAGCAAAGAATGCCTATTATTATTTGTTTTTAAGTTTATTTGTAGAATAATGCGCATTGGTGAATTATGGGTAATAAGACTAGCGAACTTCTTCTTATTTATTAAAACACCAATGCCATGTTGACTTCAAATATCGCTAGATTATCTCTGCAGTCTTGAGTGTTTTTTGTAATGAACAAAACTTGCACTGATCTCACGGCTTAGCAGCTTCCACGCTGTTCTGGAATTTGACGGTATTCCACAAGTTCTGGAATACGGCGGTGGTTCCGCGGGTTCTGGAATGGCGCGGCGTTCCGTGTCCAATTTGGGCAGATTAATGAGGGGAGCTGGATTAGTTCCGGCAGTGCGTCTGAAAGGACTGGCACGGAGAACAGGAAATGAGCGATTACTGCTGCGAGCGCCTGATTTCTCTCCTTCCCCCAGCCTTCCTCTCTCTCTCCTCTCTCTCTCGCTCCGCAGCGGTGCTTCAATTCCACTGAAAGGGAAAGTTTCTCATTGCATTTTACGGAGCATTTTTAAGCATTGAGGCAGTGGTGCCGCTCCAGAATAAAACACGCTTTCGTGGTGTCAGAATCAAACTAGTTTTACGCTTAGGTTTTCCCATCTGCTATTTTCTGTTTTTCTCTCGTTCTGCCTATAACTTGCATCCACATGTGTCTGTGGGTTTGGTTTCTTTGCATCTAGGGGTGCCACGTTCCACTGTGCTCCATTCCTCGCTGTGTGTTTGTGTGTCTTGTAAGTTTTGTGCTTGAAGTGGTCAGGCGGCTCCATCAGCACCGCATGCTTTGACACACGGCACGTTTGTAGTTCCCTTCCCCCAACGTCTCTTGTTCGCTTGTTTGTGTTTTTTCACCTCCCTTTAGCTCTCAAGCCAAGAGTTTTACTGCAACACACACACAAACACACACACACTCAGTTTCATTGCATTCCGCCGGCGCTGACGTCTCTCTTGCGTTACGGTGCTGCTTATTTACACTTGTGTTTGGTTGTTGCCTCCCTCTTTTATGCCTCAGACAAAACTGGCCTTTGTGTGCTGATTGAAACCTATCGTTATGTGTGTGTGTGTGTGTGTGTGAGAGAGAGAGAGAGAGAGAAAGAGCCCTATCCATCTCTCTCTCTCTCTGATCCTGCTGCAGTTGCTAGAGTCTGTGGGGTAATTCTGCTCTCAGGCAGAATGGCTCTTTGCCATTAAGGTCCAATCAGCGATCTGACAAGTGCTCTCCGTAATCTCCGCGTTAATTAATCATTCCGCTGAAGGTGCTAAACACGTGCTGTTTTAAGCCATTAGCCGCCCGTTCCGCGCACCTCCCGATCTCTCGTTGCCCAAACCAACGCCCGCCGTTAACGGCCCGCGGAAATGGAGGGTGGTTTTCTTGCATATCTAACCACAAGAAAGGCTTACAGGTCTCATGGGGAAAAAATAGCATTTTGTACATTTAAGTTGAAATGTTAGTTTTTTTTTTTTTTTTAAATGTATTTAAATATTTCTAGTAATAACTAAACGATTTATAAATAGCTAAACTATATATATTTTTTTAGTTAATATCTAAACCTTAAGAAAATATAAAACTGTTCAAATGAATAACTAAATGCCTTTTACGAAGAGCTATACTGTTACAAGCAGCTAAACACTGACAATTTCTATTTGGCTAAACTGGTCTTCACTGATATATAAACTATGAATGGTGTACTATATAAACTATTTGTAAAAAAAAAAAAAAATACTGATATCTAAATTGTTTACGAATATGCTTATGCATAGCTAAATGTTTACGAATAGCTTAATATTTGAGTATTAGCAAAACAGTGACACATTCGTAAATTGTATATGTAATAGATAAACTACGTAAAAAATAGCCAAACGGTGTGTAAAAGAATAGACTAACGGTTGTTTACTAATAGATAAACGAATCGTAAGCGAATATCTAAATGTTCTGAATACCCTATGCATGTTTTCATGAATAACTGAACAGTTAATATTTAACTTCGTTGCTTTATTCATATAGATAGTTTTTGTTTACTAGCGAGCTAGCCAGGAATCGCTACATTGTTTTGGTTTTAGCAAATCTGTCTGTGTATAAACGCCAATAATTTAGTAATAGCTAGAGTTTAGCTAAACTGTGTAAGAATGTTAAACTGTTCTTCGCTATAATAGATAAACTAACGGCGAAGTAATACCAAAAAATATTTTTCACTAATAGCTGAACAGCGTTTTTCCCTAATGATCTTTTCTCCAGACTGCGGGAGAGAGAGAGAAAGAGAGCTGCAGTGTTCCGCTCGCGGTGGGTTTTCTCGCGCGCTTGTCGAGAGCGTGGGCTCTCGTTACCGCTGAGTCTCAGGGCTTTGTGATTTTCCCCGCTGGCGCTCGGGGTCTAATTCTGCTCTAATGGCTTTATAAATGCGCTTGGTGACATCGGTTAAAGGCGGCTGTTCTCGCGGGGCTGTGCGTGCGCCACAGATACGGTGGGGGAGCGCGCAGCGGAGGGCACTCGCCGCCGAGTGTGTGTGTGTTTGTGTGTCACAGGAAGCGAGATCAAATGTAATCCTTCCCACCCTGTATTCCTCGTTTCTCTCTCTCTCCTCTCTTTCTCTCGATCACCCTTTCACCTCCCTCTCTACACCCTCACCACGACCCTTAGCAGGTGGGGACAAACCTTCCGTCCGCGTGTGTTTTTTTTCTGTCAGTCGACAGCGGCTTGTTTTTTAGGCTTCGTTCGCTCCGTCCCCCTCTTTTCCCCTCCTGCGCAGGAAGCCGCTCTCTCGCTGTGTATGTGTGTGTGTGTGTGAGAGAGAGATAAGCCCCGAGCAACGCACTGAGCTGCCAGCGCTCTCTCTCTCTCTCTCTTTGTGTGTGTTAAGCCACGAGCAGCTCCGCGGCGCTGCCAGAGCTCGGAAATATGACATGACTCCGCGGCCGAGGCTTTCAACAGACCGCGGCAGCTGCTCCGTGTGTGTGTGTGTGTGTGTGTGTGTGTCAGAGCGCTTGAGAACGACAGTTCACACACTTAAACGTGGCACTCCATCTCGGTCCCAGCGCAACTGCAGTAAACATGCAACGCAAACGGCACGTAGTTTTGCGCGCGCTCTCGTTTCCATTTTCTCATGGGCTCGCACCTTCAAAACAAACCGTTCTTGGCTTGATGAAACTCCCGGGCGCCTTTGATCGGTTCTCTCTGTGTGTGTGCGTGCGTGTGATTGAGTCATTTTGGCTTGCATTTCAGGCATTAACCAAGCGCAAGTGGAAAAACCTGCGTGTTTTCCACCGTTGACTGCATGCGCGCGTCCGCTGGTCAGGCTGGTCCGTTCAAGGCCGCGTACTAAGGATTCCGTGCAAGCGGATCTTTGATCTAGATGACGACCTCAAAACAGTCTGTGACCTGAAATAACCCTGTCGCATGCATTGACTGCAACCTAATCTGATCTAAATTCCCTCTCAGATTATTTGCAGTCTGCATATTTTAGGGGGGGGGGGGGGGGAGGCGAAAGTTTGAGGTTGAGCTGATTTAAAAGCATAGTTCAACCCATAATTAAAACTCTGTCATCATTTACTCACCTTTTTCTGTGTGACACGAAATAAGATATTTAGAAAAATGTTTCAGTGCCCACCCCTTCCCCATAAAATGAAGGTTAATGGAGTCATCAGTGTTGTTTTAGACATGTGTTGACTGGTCAATAAATTAAGACAGAATTTCCATTTTAGGTGATCTATCCCTTTAAAAGCAAAAGTGTTCACATGTGAATGTTTGCAGTTTAGTAACCAGCAGAAAGTGTGTGTGTGTGTGTGTGTATACAGAGGGTCAGTGAGTCGTGTGGGTGTGTCGCGCCCTGTTTTGTCACTGTCTGCCAAGCCTGAGCAAATAGCAGGATACAGACCTTCAACTCTCAGAGCAACGGCAGTTATATCTCGCAGTCTCGGCCACAGACGCCTCTAGACCGCCCAAAGTCCGCTCAGTGACTGTCGGATGCATATTGCACCATAAAACTGGAAAGCATTTTCTTGACTTGGCAAGCACAAAACTGATTGGCTGACTTCATGCAACTTTCGGAAAAAAAAAAAAAAGAGCATACAGGTTTTTTTCTCTCTCTCCAGGTACTGGATTAATGCAAGGTTTTTTTTTGTGTGTGTGGAACAACTAATAACTGGATTTGCCAAAGTTCTTTGACAGATTTGTATTTTTTTTTTTTTTGCCTATTATTTAGGTATAATCTGTGTAAGATTAGATAAACCCACCCTTAAACGGCATGTAAAAACAAACTGTGGTTTGCAAGGCGCCATACCAACCCGATCTCATGGAAGTGCATATAAATAGTACGCCACATAAAAGCAAAAACTGGTGGTACTGATGCGCAAAATTGGGCTTTGGCATGTATATGCTATGCAATGGACAGGATTAGGGTTGTGGGGTAGATGTATATCGTGTGTATGCAATAACTGTGTATTATATGCACAACAAACAGGTGTGTATCATATGCATGCCAAAGTCAATTTTTGCGTATGAATACCAAGAGTTTTACTATTTATATGTATTTTCATGAGACCGGGCTCACCATTCCGTCAAAGGTCTGGCTGAGCAAGACGGGTCACGTTTGCTCATGTAAGCGTTCACACTCATCCGCACGTTCAGTACCATCCTGGCCGGCTGTCAGGGAAATTCCTGATCCGTTAATGATGCACTTCTTCCGTGGAGGCCACCTCAACCCTTTTCCCTCTGTTATCAGAGCTCCCACTCCAGCCATGGCTCTCTCAATTAAAACCACGCTGAGGGAGTTTCGGTGCTCCTCCTTCCCCCTCCGCATATCCTGCTCTTTCGTTCTTGTCATTTTTTTTTGTCTGTCTCTCTCCCTAGCCGCTCACTTTCCGATGCAATGTGACGTCTGCTCAGTCTGAAGGTTGTTTTTTCCTGAGTTGCATGTAAAATTAGAACATTCGTCAGCACTGTGCGTAGCCGGAGGATCATTAAGCAACCGCTAAACATTAGACATTAGACAAAACTGCTTCAGTTCTATAGCATCTTTAGAATTAATCTCATAATTAACCATCTTATAATTCTGGATACCTTCAGAATTCCAGAACTCTTCATTAGCAGTTTTATAATGCAAACATTCTAGAATCCATCAGATTTAAAACTGCATCGAAGTTCTAAAATTCTTTGATAACTGGCTTTATTTTAGAAAATTTATCATTTGCTTTTGAATTTAAGAACTTTCTGAACTACTTCGGAATTCGATAACTTAACTGCATGTAAACTTAGACTGTTTATCAGCTGTCTTAGAATTCTGTGACTTAATGAAGAGTTGCAGAATTTTACTAACTGCCTATGAATTCTAGAACTCTTAGTTAGCGGCCTTAGATTCTGGAATTCTAAAAAACACCTATTATGGGAAGGTCATATTCTGCACCAAAAGTCCCTTTGCAACTACATCAAACTTTTATAATTGATCAGAAACCGCTTTAGAACTTTAGATCTATCTGAGAATTCTGTAACTGCCTTTTGAATTCTAAAATGTTTTATCAGATGGCTTAAGAGTTCAGCCTTAGTTTTTCTTGAAGCTTTGAAATTCTAGACTTGAGTTTGAACTTGTATCACAGGTCTAAGGAGGGCTGCCAGCATCTGAATTTGACTCCAGACTAGCAGTGACCCAGACTGGTTTCAGTTCAGGTCTGCCTTGTAAAGCTTCCCCTTCTTTTTCCTGTCTTGAGTGTCTTTCTTCCTAAGCGAGCTGTAGTCCTAGCTCTTTTATTTTTTATGATGTGGGTTGGGTTGACTAGGCTTTGAGGTTGTGGTAAAATGGTTGCACGTCGGGTTCGGTCTTGAGCCGGCCTGTGTCTTGTTTTGTGGGATTGCTGTTGTGAAGGGGTTAAGTGTCTTGAATGATGCATTGATTGCAGTTGTTAGCTGGGAGTCGTTTTAGCAGGGGACAGTGGGGGAGGAAACACTCCAGCAAAAAGCAGTTCTGAGGAGAAAATCACGACAAATCTTTTTCTCGCTAGGCTGTGTAACACTGCTTTATTGTCTGTTTAATGTAACACTCCGCTCGCCTGCCTGCAAACATCCCCACTGAGGAACTCCCTGAGGCAGGAGAGAAAAAGAGAGACCTCACTGGAAAGGGAATGAGGCGATGGAAAAACAAACGGAAATAGAGAAATTCTCCCTTGAACTGCGGCTCGCTTTTGGTAATTGACCTATCGGTGAGCCCCGCCCCCCTTAGTTACTGTTGCTCCCTCGGACAAACAAAGGGGGCGGCACACTGTCTTACAATGACAGCTGTCAGTGTGAAAACCTTGTCCCATGATGTTTTTGCACAATTTGGACACAGAAGGGCCACCATTCAAGTGGGAATTAAATATTTCATGGAGGGATATATATATCTATTTAATAGATTTAAAAATAAATTATGTATCGCAGGGTACGATTAAATTAATTTACATTTAACCAGTTTATGTAGAGACTCTAAAATGTAGACCTTTTGTTTGTGTTTTTGACCTACACGGTACATGATGTAAGAACATTTCGCTATTTAGGTTTGTACGTTAGCATGGACGCACTAGCTTTACCGTTCGCTAGTTTTAGTCAGAGATGCCTTGCTGAAGCACAACATTACATTAACGTTCTGAAATGAAATCTTAAAGTGAAAAGTATGACGAGTATGACAACCACAAAATGAACATTTTCGTCTTCATTGTGATTTGGGTTTGAAAGTTTAAGGGACATTTTGCTCTGTTTTGGTTGGATTTAGGAAATGGAGTAAAATAAATTATATTGCATATTCTCTCAGGATAACTGGAACCAGTGTCACAAGTACCACAGGCACATCATTTTTCCATTTTTGTAGCATAAACACCATTAAACCGATGCAAGCTTCGAATCTTCCAATGTTTCTCTATGGCGCTGAAACTTAAAGATGTCTGAGTTAGGCGATACTGACTTTTAAAAGTATCGGTATCGAAAACCAAATAAGTGGTATCGCCCATCCCTAGTCCAAGTTCTGCTCCCTGTGCAACTGATACTCAACTGCCATTGGCTCATCTGCATTTGATGGGAGGGGCTTATCGATAGGCCAAGTGAGCGTGGTAAGTGTATGTTTTACCTTCCTTGTGTTTTGGTCCACCCCTCCTGGCAGACAGGAGTGAACATCCGCACTGGAGCGAGAGTTTCCCGTTTGGGCTCGTTAACGGCTCGGCGCCCCTGCTAACGGCTTGGTTTTTTTCTGTCATGCCGGCGGCATGCCGTATCCTGGATACGGAGCCGGTGGGAAGCGCGAGGCAGAGCTGCTGGCAGCAGTGTGGGGCAGGTCGTACCACTGTGCGACTCCGTCGGGGGAGGGGTTGAATGCGTTCTCTGAGACGCTGCCAGGGTTGAAGTGCGAGTGCTACGCCTCTTGAATCCTAATGCCCTCATTCGTCTGAGCGCTGAGCGGACACCAGCCCTCCCCTCTCCAGCCCATCTGTGTGTGTGTGTGTGTGTGTGTGTGCGCTCGCTTGTTTTTGATGCCTCCGTGCATGAGGAATCAGCTCGCAGTGATGGATGTGGGATTTCCTTTAAACCCGAGCTTGCAGAAGAACTCTCCTATTAAATCTGCAAGGGTTCTCTGCCATTCCAGCCTCTTCCAGACATTGTTCTTAACCAGCAGACGGGAATGGCAGGAAGTGCGAATGGGACAATACATATAATGCCAAATCTGAGAAATCTGAGTAAAAAACTGTCTATTGACAGGCATGCACAGTTTGCCTGATGGTTGATAAAAAAAAATGGTGAAATTGAAGGGATGTTGGCAAATGATAGAATTCAAGGGTCTTTTGAATTGTCCCTGCACAGAACATTCTAGTGACCACAAAGCAGCGTCAGGAGCGATTGCTGACGTTTTCCTTTGTGGCTGCTAGGGTGTTCTAGATTGGCACAATTAAAAACAACCTCGATTTGTATCATTTGAGATCCTCCTTCAAGCAACCACACAGCAAAGTCCTGTCTAAGAATTGTATAACAACGTCCTTAGCAGTTTACTGTGTTCTTTTGGCTTGGGTTGATGTAGAAAAGCTTCTCGGTTTCGCACGGGCAAACATCGTTCACATTTCCCCTGCCTTTAAAGTCTTCTTGCAGACTCTGCTTCTTGCAGACTCTCTATCTCACACTCCCTCTCACACACACACACACACACACTCACAGTGCCGTCTCAGGCGTCTCATATAGAAAGTGAACAGCAGGCTTGGGGCAGGATTCGTCTGTAAAGCCCCTGATACCTCACACATCAATAATCAGCTCTGGGCGGAACTGTCTGTCTGCTCTCTTCCCGTCTCTCTCTTTCTCTGCGCTCTTTAATGGTGTTTAATGAATTTCATTCCTCGCTGCACCATAGTAACCGCTCGTCTTCTGTCTCTCTCCCGCTCGCTGTAGGAGGTGGTTTTGTACTGTCTGGAGAATAAAGTGTGTGACGTGAATCATCGGGATAATGCGGGTTACTGCGCGCTCCACGAGGCCTGTTCCCGCGGCTGGCTCTCCATCGTACAGCACTTACTGGAGCACGGGGCCGACATCAACTGCAGTGCACAGGACGGCACCAGGTAAGCACACATGCATTCATGATATCACCTAAATAGAAAAGCCTTACATGCAAGGCTTATTTCTGTGACTTCCTAATGCTTTCATCACACTGCGTTCAGAAGCATGTGCGTGTACGGATAATTACACATGCGCACACGTGCTGACGCACACACACTCAATGTCAGTAATTATATGTTTGGTAATAATGGCTTTACAACAACAGAAGAGGCCGAGAATCTTAGTTCGGATAATTACCGCAAGAAGAGCAGATTAGGCGTGTGAGATCGCTGTCTTCGCTATACACTTAAAAATTCAATTTCGTTTAGCGTTCCGATTCAGGAAAGATGAATGACAGTGACAGGTTTTAATGACTGTTTTATTGGGCAATGCCAGCAGATAAAATGAAGGTAATTATGGACAAGTGAAGTAATTGAACTGTTTAAGCTAAAAGAAAATCTCACAAATGCCAAAGAAAATTAAATAAATAAATAAATAAAAATATATATTTAGGTTTTTGGTATTAAAAACCATCAGCAAGTGGATTATGATCACAAGACAAATAATAATTTGTCATTTGTAATAAAACTGTTCTGGTATTATTGTGAACCATTTGTCAGTGCACATTATTCTAAAGATTGATTATTTATTTATATATCGATCTATAATAATAAATAATGTTAATTTTTTTACTTTTATAGTAAACATTTACCACTTTCTCCAAGGCAATTTTGTTGTAATGTGAAAGTCAGAGGTGAACTCTGGGATTGAAAATTATGGGAAAGTAAAATAAATAATACTTTTCATAATCTAATCAAGATCTGATGGATAAAATAAATATAAGCCGCAGTATAAATGTAAAAAAAATTTTTTTTTTTTTGAGAAGTAAGTATTCTTCTCTCTTTTCCAACAGGCCTCTCCACGATGCTGTGGAAAACGATCATCTAGATGTGGTCCGACTGTTGCTGTCATACGGCGCCGATCCAACTTTAGCTACCTATTCGGGCCGCAGTTTGCTGAAGATGACCCACAGCGACATAATGGAGTCTTTTCTGTCTGGTAAGAGCGCGCTGTTCCTCTCTTCCACATCTATTCCCAGAATTTCCCTCCTGTAGCCGGGGAAGGTTCGGCTCCGCTTGGCTATCTGGTTACTAAGCAACAGCTGGAGCAGAGGAGAAGCCTTTAGCTCCGGCAAATCAGCTTTCCCTGAAAGGAGATTATGTGTGTGTGTGTGTGTGTTTGTCTGTGTGCGTGTCTTTATTTGGTCTTGTGTGGCATGTCTGTTTATAGGGTGTGCGGGTTTGTCGGACGCAACAATATTTGGAAAAGCTGGGTTGTATTATCGAAACCGTAATCTGGGTCTAATCTGGAGCCATCTAAAATAAAATCGGGTGTTGTTTTATGGGTTTTAGAAGCTTTTGACATCATTCTGACCCTTTGATTTTTATTTATTTATTTATTTTTTAATATATATAGCTGTTGTCCATATGAGTGATTTTTGGAAAGTTTTCCCGTTACACCTGAAGAACAGCATCTGAATGGCTTCAAAGATTTAAATTGGGTTTTAGAAATCTAGATGTAGCTTAAATGACTTTTAAAGCTACAGCATGTGATTTTCGCCCCACTAGCAGCACCAAACAGAACCGAAACGTATTCGAAAACAGTCATTATTATGACAAACGCCCTTGCCATCTGTCATTGGTCAGAGAATTGGACAAATCCCGCCCCCACTTTATGCCATTGGTTACAACCCTGTTGTGATGTCAGTGCACTCAAACCAAAAAAAAACTGCAAATCCATTTGGTGCCACTAGTGGTCTAAAAATGTCACACTGAATATTTAAAGCAGCTGTATAGTTTTGTGTTTTTTCGAGCCTTGGAGCCCGCTATAGTCGTGATTTTAATGATTATCGATACATGCGCATTTATGGTTTTTATAAATCAGTCCACACTTTTTATGGCAGTTCACTTACAAAACTAGCATAATGCCAGAACACACATTTGGGTAAAGCTTGAGAAAGAAACGGAAGCTTTTTACTTTATTAAAAGTCAGTGTTCCATTTGAATGATTTAAAAACGTAAATTTCAGGGGAAAAAAATACATTGAGTTGCTTCAAATGCTCTTTTTTTTCTACTGTGCAATGTAATTCCTAACCTGTAAAATATACTGTTTGCCAGACCAAAGACATTTGTTTGTCATGTTCTCGACAGTTTCTTTCAGTGCACAGTTTTATGTTGAAAATAACCCAGAATAATCTTTCAAGAGTTGTGTATACCATTACCGTTCATCATTAGTGGAGCATTGACCTTGTCACTGTGCTGTTCGCCACCCATTGTGTGCAGAAGTAAAGTTTTAATGCTCCAGGTTAGACGTTCGCATGGATAAAGACAAGCTGTGCTCCGGGAGCATGTGAAGATGACATTGCAGGAGACGTGGCATTTGCCGAGACGGCCTTTCCTGTGTTTGTGTTAACACTGACCCCTCTCGCCCGAGCACAGCCTCGCCATGACTGTCCGGAGGAGTCTCTCTCTCTCTCTCTCTCTCTCTTCCAGCGACAGTAGTAGTGTTTTGTGAGGCACAGCTTGATTAATGGTCAAAGTTGTGAGCTGAACTAGAGGGCATCGCGAAAACAATTTGTACACAGCCGGCGTTTGTTCTTGACGGCAGTCGCAAGTTCTTTCCCCTCCAAAGCCATCTTAATATGTGTGTGTGTGTGTGGATTAGCTTCAGGGCTGCCAGTTAAAGGGCAGCTCAGTCACATGGTGGAGGTTCACACTGACTGGCTGCGTGCGTGTTTGATTATGCATGAGTTCGTGAGGCAGGAAAGAGCTCGGCCTGGAAGCGCAGGGCATCATATTGTGTGTGTGTGTGTGTGTGTAAATCAGCAGGCTTGTCCCGTTCTGCTGTCTGCTGCACTGATTTAAAGACCCTCCCCAAATTTGTTTTCCCTCTGTGGGAGCCTTCTAATCAACCGCCCTCTCTCTCTCTCACTCTCACACTCTCTCTGGGTGGAATTGTTAATGGCTGCGCTGGCAAATGCGGCTCCCGTCGCCGCTGGCTGTGCTTCGCAGCACCAAGTGGCATCTGAGCGTGCAACCACATAACGCTGGCAGAGCATCAGAGCTTCTGCTGTCTGTAGAAGACTATTTTCTTATTGTCGCTTGGAGAATGTGGTCTGTTAAGCAATTGCACGATATATCGGTCATCATATCTGCCAAACATTAGCACTTAATTCCCTTTTATTGATATTAATCGCTATTCTTGTAGCGTCATCTATCATCTTATTTATGTATTAATTTTTTGTATTACTTTCTAGATATTTGGTAACTAGCACTTTTTGTTTATTATTGTTATTAGTTTCTTGATTTATTATTATTATTTTATTATGTGCATTTTCTTGGAATTACGAGCATGATCTTATGCTAATATTAGCTTTAAGTTTAGCTTTATTTTGCCCAAAATTCTGTCAGTGCATTTCTAGTTGCTTCCTGTTTACATCAGTAACGGTCTCATCTCTCTCTTTCTCCCTCTAGATTACTTTGCTGACCTGCAGGGCAGAGCGGACGATGACCCCGGCGTGTACTGGGAGTTTTACGGCAGCGCAGTGTGCGGTGAGTACCACTTTCACACTTGAACACACACACATACTCCGAAATGCACAAAACACTCACAGCAACCGACGTAAGAAACAATGGAGTAGAATCACGCAAACAGACAGACAAGACGGGTAAACACCTGAAGGTAAATCTCTGTGTGAATCATCAATGTTTGTAGACGGTCATTGATCTAGAATTGAAAAAAAAATAGAAAAATAGCTTCCGTGTGTGTTTGTACCTCTGATGTTTGCTTGAAAGTATTTATATAAAAATCCCCGTCCTGTGAGTGGTGGGGTCGGCACCATGGGGGCAAAAATAGATGCCAGCATTTTTTTATTGCTCTTTCTTTAAACGAATTCTAGCTGCGTAGCGAGAGTTCCCCTGGCTGCCATATATCAGCAGATCGCTCAGTGTGTGCATGTGTGTGTGTGTGTGTGCGAGCGGGCCCGTCTCCAGCTGGCCGAAAACAAACCCACTGCTACTGCACATTTTCCCTTGGATTCCTGGAATAACAAAGCCGGTGGAGAAAGGGAGGTGTTGAAGGGAGCCGCGTGGCTATTTTTGGGAGCTTTGCGCTGCCTTGGAAAAACCCAAAGCGCAACAGAAAGAGGTAGAGGCGTCTGTTTCGCTCCGAGGCGTACGCTGTGCCGCTAGCACGCACGAACGAGTGAAGTGGCTTCACACGCAGCTCTTCCCGCAGTGCCGCTTGGAAGAGAGTGCAAATAGGAGAGCGCGTTCAGAGAGCGACTTGAGAGCAGTGCTGGGAAAGCATGTCTCGGCGTGAATCCGACAGGGAGAGGGAGGGTGGGAGGGATTTTTTTAAGGGATATTATGGGTGCAGAACCCATTGTAGCTCACAGAGAATGTGTGTGTTTGATTCCATAATTCACACTGTCTCTCATTTTTTAATCAATATTTTTCTGTCTTACTAACAGAGCCTGCCGATGACTCGTCTGGTTATGACATCCTAGCTAACCCACCTGGACCCGGCGAAGACGAGGAGGAACAGAGAGAAGTTTTTGAGTTTGAATTTTCCGACCGGCCGCTGCTGCCATGCTACAACATCCAGGTTTCTCTCTCGCAAGGGTAAGAATCTAAATCTTTAGTCTTGACTGACATTTGTCCATGACGACTTTTGTTTAGAATGAAACCAATTATTTTATCGGTAGGGATAGTGGGACTATAGACGTCGCTTTCAGGTAAAAGATGTTGAGAATCAGTATACTAGTTTGAAATATTGTAAAGGTGGAATTTCGAAGAATATTTTTTTCGAAGCACGATGCTCGTAATCATTTGTTGAAGTAATTCAACTTCAAGAAAGGTGTTGGTAATTACTATCAAAAGTTTGGTTGTCATTGTAGTATCATAGATGATGCAAAAGATGGTTTGTTTGTACATCATCAAATTGTTGCAATTGTAACCATGGAGCTAAAGTAGGACATGGATCATCATTAGTCAAAAAATCTGATCAATATTAGAGAATTGCACATTACAAAGTATTGCACAGAATTGTGCATTATGAAGAATTGCACAGTTCAAAGTATTGTGCATAATTGTTGTAATTAGCAAATTCTGACTAGCAGGACATTGCTAGTTGTATGCGATGTTTCTAGATGATTGTGGAATAAGCAAAGCCATTTTAACTGATTCTTAGAATTCATCAGTAGAGATTGAGGGACAAATCATCCTGTCATTAATTACTCACGCTCATGTCATTTCAAACCCGTAAGACCTTCGTTCATCTTCAGAACACAAATTAACTTCTTTTTGATAAATCCGAGAGCTTTCTGACCCTGCATAGACCACAACGGAACTGCCTTGTTCAAGGCCCAGAAAGGTAGTAAGGACATTGTTAAAATAGTTCATGTGACTCAGGGGTTCAACCTTAAACAAAAACAAAAATAACTACTTTATTCAGTGATTTCTTCTCATCCGGGTCAGTCCTGGAGTACCATGACGCATGCATGTGCATTCCTCTTCTTGTAAACAAGGCGCAGCACATCTGGGTTCTACAGTGGGGAAAATATTTATTTGATCCCCTGCTGATTTTGTAAGTTTGCCCACTTACAAAGAAATGAAGGGTCTATATTTCTTATGGTAGGTTTATTTTAATGTATAGAGACAATAACAAACAAAAAATCCAGAAAAAAGCACATTGTATAAAGTTTAGAAATTGATTCGTATTTCAGTGAGTGAAAGAAGTATTTGATCCCCAAGCAAAACATGACTTAGTACTTGGTGCAGAAACCCTTGTTGGCAAGCACCAAGGTAAGACGTTTTTCCTTGTAGTTGTTCACCGGGTTTGCACACATCTCAGGAGGGATTTTGGTCCACTCTTCTTTACAGATCCTCTCTAAATCCTCAAGTTTCCTTGACCGTTGTTTGGAAACTCAAAGTTTCAGCTCCCTCCACAGATTTTCTATAGGATTGAGGTCTGGAGACTCACTAGAGCCCTCCATGACCTTAATGTGCTTCTTCTTGAGCCACTCCTTTGTTTCCTTGGCAGTGTGTTTCGGGTCATTGTTATGCTGGAAGACCCATCCATGACCCATCTTCAGTGTTCTGGCTGAAGGAAGGAGGTTCTCACCAAAATTTTACAGTACATGGCCCTGTCCATTTGCCCCTCAGTGTGGTGAAGTCGTCCTGTACCCTTAGCAGAAAAACAGCCATAAAGCATAATGTTTCCACCTCTGTGCTTGACTGTAGGGATAGTTTCTTGGGTTTGAGATAATGCCAAAGAGACTTTTGGTCTCATCTGACTACAGCTCTTTCTCCCAAGCCTTCTCTGAATCATTTAGATGTCCTTTGGCGGGGGACCATGCGGGCGCTGCAGGATTTCAGTCCATTGCGATGTAGTGTTACCAATGTTTTGCTTGGTGACTGTGGTCCCAACTGCCTTAAGATCATTAACAAGCTCCTCCCATGTAGTTTGGGGCTGATCCCTGACCTTTCTCATGATCATCTTTACCCCATGAGGCGAGATCTTGCACGGAGCTCCAGACCGAGGAGAAATATTTAGTAAATCTTCCATTTCCGAATAGTTGCACCAACAGCTGTTTCCTTCTCACCAAGCTTCTTGCTGATGTTCTTGTAGCCGATTCCAGCCTTTTGCAGATATGCAGTCTTCTCTGACATCCTTTGCTCTTTTTTTTTTGGTTGGTATTCTGTCTCTATCCGTTAAAATAAAAATAAACCTACCATAAAAAATTACAGACATTTCATTTCTTTGCAACTGGGCAAACTTACAAAATCAGCAGGGGATCAAATAAATATTTTCCCCGCTGTATGTCAAAACGCCAGCTCCGGCATCAGGAGCACCACACGTAAGGGTGGTACTCCTGTCAACACGCAGTGGAGAATGAGACGGAAAAGAAGAATGGTTGAATAAAGTTTTCCTTGCGCAAAAAAAGTATTCTCGCAGCTTCATAAAATTGAGGTTGAACCTCATATGTCACATGGACTATTTTATTGATGTCCTTACTTCCTTTCTGGGCTTTGAACATCTTGCTGTCTATGCAGGATGAGAAAGCAATCTGATTTCATAAAAACATTTCATTTGTGTTCCGAAAATGAACGAAGATCTAATGGGTTTGGAACGACATTATGAGTTCTTTTTAAGCTGAACTATCCCAAAAGTCAAAGTCAAGTCAAAATTTGATCGTGACTAGACAAATTGTTGGTTTACATAATAGCTGAACCTTACGTGAGTTAGCTTTAACCTACATGACAGGTGTTTCCCTTAAGAACTGCATGACTGCAGAGCGTGTCGACTGACTGACGGGGATGACGTTAGTTTAGCATTAGCAAAGACGTGAGGCCCGTTGCACTTAAACAGAGCGAGGACAGCAAAAGCGTGCGCGAGAGAGACAGTCTAGTGACACGCTGCTAAACAGACACAGCTAATTACCTCCCACACAGGCTCTCGCTCTGCCGTTATCGTGCTCCGCTCTCTCGCCACCCCTCCCTTGCTCACCCTCTCGCTGTCTCGCTCCCAGGCTCAGCTGCCGCGCTCACTGTTGTGTATAATCTTCAGTCTGCGCTTGTCTCTGGCCTTCCCCTCCCCCGTTCTCATTCGCCCTCGTTCGCTCTCTCTCCCTCTCGCTCGGCGCAGCTGGCTGATGCAGTATTAATGGCTTTCTGCTCTCCTCACATTTCCTCCCCCTTCTCGCTCGCCCTCTCTCCTTCGCTCTCTCTCTCTCTCTCTCTCTCTCTCTTTTTCCCTCTCCCACTCCATTCAGCGCTCAGCGCTCCGCAAGAGCCGCAGACCGCCTCAAGTGCCATCGATTGAGCACTGCCTGTTACTGCCTTCCCCTCTGTGTATGTGTGTGCGTGCGTCTGACAGGCTCAGTCTACGGTCTTTGTGTGTGTGTGAAGCCTATTGTGTTCCTGGGCAAGTGAAGGCCTTGAGAATCTTTGTGTAATTTTGTCTAATTATCTGAATGCGCGTCTGTTCTGGGGCAAGCTTTTGACACGGTGTATGTGCACATACAATTTTTTATATATTTTTTGGTGTTTCTAAGTTTGTGCACATGTTCTGACACATTTTGCCTTGGCGCTCACATGGACACTGCAAATTTGTGCCATTTTTGCGCATCTTATTTTTATAATGCCACGAATAAAACTAAGCCTGAAATAACCCTTTTTTTTACGTAGTGATGAAAACTAGCATGAAAACATTGCTCTCTTTTTTCCAGCCAATTAATCTTTTTCTCTCGTTCTCCTTCTCAGACCTAGAAACTGGTTGCTGCTCTCAGACGTTCTCAAGCGCCTGAAGATGTCTGCCAGAATGTTTCGCGCCACATTCACGCACCTCGAGGTAGTGACTATAGCCGAGGCGGAATTCTACAAGCAGGCGTCTCTGAGTCAGCTGTTCTCTTGTCCGGAAGAGCTCGAGGGATTCATGCCCGACAGCAAGGAACTCTTGGATCTGGTGGAAATCAGCGCCGAGCTGGTGGCGCTGCTGGGGTCGTCGCTCGAATGCTTGGACGACCGCTGGGAGCCAGTATCCAGACCACGCTCATGAGCTTCTGAACATGCACGCACACTCATACTGACTCTCGGAAGGACCCTTGGAGACCTGTGGTGAACTTAAAGCAAAAGAAAAAGGATATTCTGAGGCAGTTCTTGACATTTCAAGGAACTTCTGGACTGGTAGCCAAAGGCGAAATTGGGTCCCAGTGCAGCTAATCTTTCTGTTTGGCTTCGAGAAGGTTTCGGAACAACTCCTTGCGCTCTTCTCGCTTACTAATTCTCCCGGTGACGAAGCAAACCTGTACATAGTGTACCGTCTGCAGATATGGAAAGAGAACGTACCTGAGAATTGGACCAATGTCTCTGGCTAACTCTGAGATATGAAGCCATGCTCGCAACGAAGAACTCTTTCATTTAAAAGAGATGTTTTCTAAATAAGAATATAAGTATATATACAGCCACTGTATTTTAATTGTGTGTATTATAAATAGATATATATAAATATATATATATATATAAATAAATAAATGTGTTTATGCGTATGTGTGTATTATATATATTATATATATTATATATATATATATAATATGCGCTGCCTTTTTTGTCTTGTTTAGTCAGGTCTTTATTTTATAATTGGAGTTACAATGTTGTAAATACATAATCGGGTTGAAATGGGGTTTTAATTGTGATGTCAACTTTAGAGGTGTACAGAGGCCAGAAGCCCCTTCGGTTCATCAAGAGTTAATTAGCGCACTTCATCAGCGATGTTCCTCTCCTGGAGTAGATGTTCTTATGGTGTTGACCCAGTAACCAGTGTGGGATTTTTCGGTCTCCCGTGTTAAACTCTAATCTACAAAGCTGTTTCGTACCCTGTACGCAAGCTGTTGCTTTGACTAAGTCACTTATTTATGAGTAGAAATTAAGATATTTTGACGTGGCTTTTCTTTGTAAAATATTAAAGTAATTGTAAAATACTAACCTGATGCTTTGTTAGGCAAAGACATGCTTGAACTTGTAAATAATGGGTTGACTATTTCAGTAACTTGTTTCTGACGTGTGTTATTATTGTTTTTTTGGAGAAGTGTTCGGACTTTGTAATTATATACGCTATCATTTGTATTTATATTTTACCAAAAAAAGTTCCTTTAAATAAACGGCAATAAAAGATTGTGTACATCTTGTGGTTTTATATTAGTCACATTTACAACTAAACTGACCATATTTACTCACTGGTCTTATTTTGCTTGTTATATCAAAAACATGGATAAAATTTGATAGTTTCACTCTGAAATATGTTACAGTATACAAGTAAAAAAATGGTTTGGGAATGTATTTTCATGTTGTTAGACCGAATAGAGCATGCAATTATATGGCTGCTCTGATTAATTCATGCACAAACAGATTATTAAACCTCCATGTTTGTCGCCATAATCTGAGATTAAGGTCTAAATTCCAAAGCGACATTTCTGCCATCAGATCAGCCCTATACAACAGACGAGAGAGACCGCCACATCCTGTGCTGCTGGACAAAACAGGAAATGAAGAGTTCGCCGGAAATTAGAGGCCTTAGGCAGGAGTGAGGGAGGTTTTTGTTGGTCTGATAGCAATACGGACATTATAGGCTTGGATTTCGTTCCTTAACTTTAATGTAATTGTCACACTCCTTTCTACTAAGCTCTATAAACTTAAATCCCCTTCTTGTTTGTAAAGGAATGATTCACCCAAAAGCAGAGAGGCACAAACGTGTACTCAAAATTACTATAACAACAAGTAAATGTATGTATACGTACACAAGCATTTACAATGGCATAGAGCTCGGTACTAAACTAACTGATCAAAACGGACATTCAAATCACGTCATTTGTTTGCGTCGCAAATGTGGGAGAAAGCGAAAAAGATGGTTACACAAAATTTCCATTCTCCTTCATATGTAAACAATCACTATCAAAGATAACCAAATCAAGCCAATAAGCTCAGTATCCTAATATGTAATAAAATCCAAATTAACAAAGCTTCTCGTCTATGCTGAGGTTAGTAGATATTTGGTAAAATGGCCACTCTCCTAAAACATTTATACATAAATGTTTTATTGTGGTAATACACGATGCTGCGAATTCTGTTCTGTTGGTTTAAATTCCCAAGTGTTGTGACCTGAGATAATTTAGGCGGCATTGTTAATCAAGATGTCAAGAGACAGGCCTATCATATTCATCTGCGGATATGATGATAGCGAATATATAAAAATAGATGAGTTTGGATTGGTCAGAAATCAATTTAGCCTACATCTATAGGCTACACAAAACCTATATAGCCCAAATGTGAAAATACTGAAAATACCTTCATGGCTCCATCCAGACCTTAATGCTGTTTCTTCTGTGGGCCACACAATGTTTTCGTTAATACTCTTGTACTAATAGGGTTCTTTTTAAATTGTTTTACCAGTCCTTCTTGGGTTCTTGGCAGCCATTTTGACTTGACTGTCATTGTATATCCTATAGAAAAATCGCGCGTAGGGATGATTAACAAAAAATAAATAAAACAAATCCCCAACGACCTGAGAGTACGCTAAACACTGATAATTTTAATGTTTGGGGGAATTATATTTGTATCTGAGGCACAGTAATGGACTGCTGATGTCTATTTTCAGATGGGATCGCTCAGCTGGTTGAACTGAAGAGGTGTATCTTAATTACTCTAGTTAATCACACACAAAGGACTTTATTTTTTCTGTCCACTTTCTGAGTGGTCACGATTGTTTTTTTTTACAATATGCCTTTTTTAACAATGTGAAGCGATTAAAAAACAAGGGCTGTTTGTTTGAACTGGACCTGTTCATTTGTTGTGGTTAAGAGCTGGAGAGCAGTGTGGCTAATAAATAATAATAATTAACGCAACATACCACGCAATGCACTGATTTTACCACGATTGGCAGTGATTTGACAAAACAGTTTAATAAAATTGTTAAACAGCTAATTGAATAAAGTTTTATAAATGTAGTAATATTTACGTATTAGCATGTAATAATACAACGTAATAAAAATATGACAGGAAAAATATAAATATTAAGATAATCACAAAAGATAAACAAGGCGCTTAAATGGATTTTAATTGACTCTTATGAGAATTGATAAATGTCGTGCTTGTAAATAAATATGGAAATGAACATGTCACTGACTTATTGGCCATTTCTAGCTCTCTGATTTGTCAAATGTAGCTCAAATGTTGCGTGTAGCCGTAATTGACGACCGCGGACAGAGCCGTACACGGCCCAGCGCTGCGGAAGCTGGACTGCAGGGAAGAAATGTGGCCATCTAATTAAAAAACAATTAAATTACATTAGGCTTGGTAATTACACCCTCCCCCTTCCCCGGGTTCCGTGTTAAGACGGTTAATCCGCTCTTTATCTATTAGTCAGAGCTGTGACATTGACGGGACTCGACTCGATCAGAGCGCGCAGAGAGAGACAGATGCGTCCACCTCACACCTTGTCAACACTGAGGCAGAGCTTTATTTGCCCTGTTCAGGGCCGTATCAACCAATGGGCTAGGTGGGGCTGAAGCCACGGGGACGAGCAAGGAAGGATTGACTGTGGAGTAGATTGACTGGAAGGCAGATCTCCAAATTCACCGCCCCCACCACATATTAAAGCTAATATTTAGTTGAAATTTTCCCATAAATTCAGATTTCCATGCATTACCATTTAAGATCGAAACATAGTCTGAATTTGGTTTACCAATCAAATGAATTTATTCTATATTTGAATTTTGACTGATATGTGCAGGTATCAGGTGATCGCTGCCCAGTAAGCTGCATTACAATTTGCATACTAGGCCTTTCTGCCCTAAATAGTATTCGAAAATCGATTTTTTATTCCAATGCCTTCCATGCCTGCAAATGTGTCAGACCATAACCCCAAACCCATGCGAAGATAGAGTAGCAAAGTTAAAGTTTGGTGAACTCTGACCTGTGAATTTGCATCGCGTGCCACTAATAGAAAATCAAAACGTCACAAAGTGATCTCTCAGTACAGAAATGTAAAAAATGGAGGAATCGCTAATTTTAGCAGTGACGCATCATCCTATTTTACACAACACAACTTTAAAAGATTAGAAAAATAAAAACATTTCAGCACCGTCCGAGCGAATTTCGCATTCTCAAAGTCTACGGTGACCGTGGCTTAAACTGTTCACCAATCACAATGCACTGGGACAGCGTTTCACATTTATCACATTTAGTTTGTCTGAAGGTCTGTCTTCAACGAACCCAGAACTAATCGATCTATTTGTACCAGGCCAGGGAGAAAAATACTGTAATAATGAAAATTATGTGAAGAATAATGTGTTGTTAGAACCACCAAGCATGAGAGCATATTTTAGTACACCCCTAAAACAAAATCAAGATTTTGAAAAAGAGCATAATCGGACCCTTTTAAGCAGCGGGGCAGAATTAATTCTGGTAAATACGTGCATTAAAGGTGCAGTGTGTAAATTTTAGCTGCTCAGTCCCCCGCTCACCCCTCCCTTTACAGAAGCTACGGTGGCTGACACAGGTGAAGATGTCATAGTCTGAGACAACAGAGAGTAGCCAGAAATTAGGTTTCTTTACAAAGTTAAATTAAGGAATTATATTTACTTAATTATTCAATAAAACAAATATGCTTTTGCGAATATTACTTGTTCATCTTTGTGTCAGTGTTTCATTTGCATGAACAACATAGTGACGAAATGCGCTCTGTTTGTCCTTTACCAACCATTTTTGACATTGACTGTTCAGGAGTGACGCTGCCAAGTTTGTGACGGTCGGCTCCGCCTACTTTTGCTTTCAAAAATGCTTGTTGAAAACCTATGGGTGACGTCACGGACACTACATCCATGTTTTTAAACGGCCTATGATTCTGACGCAACAATTGCCTAAAATCAATTGTGAAATTGGGCTTCTTTTCTCATAAAGCATAAGCTAAATTAATTTCTAATTCAATGCGACAGTTTATATAAGATTTTTCTTTTACATAAAAATTTAACTTGTGGACATTTGCTTGCTTTGACTCATTTGTGCATATGACCCATCAACAAATGGATTCAGGTCTTCCTTTAAATGTAAAATAATAATAATAATAACATCTAAAAATTTCCCTATCGAGAAAACTGAATCAAGTGTTTATTTCTAGACTTAATTCTGTTGCATTTTCTGCACTCGTTGTCATCAAACACTGCAAATTTACATTGCTTATGCGACCAAAGTCACGTTTTTATATCCATGAACTACATTCATGTCACGGATCCTTGGCATTTACGAATATTTTGTCTCCTTTCCCTTGGCCTTATGGAATAGCCTAGCCCTAAGCCTATACCATGACTATTTCAGAATATCAACAAAAGTCATCTGAGCAGCTACTTTCACCTTTTACTTATAGGCTACATAAAACTTATTAATGTTAATTTTTGGATACACTACTTTTGAAAAGTATACATATTCAGTGCAATGTAAAAGGTGTCACTGACCAGCAGAGCGCTGGGTAGGGTATTATATTCAGGGTCAGACTGGGCATCCACTTTATTGCAGCTGTCGGAAGGTTGTGTGTGTGTGTGTTCCAAGGGTCAGTGCTGTGCCCATCTCTGAGAGGGGTTTGGCGTGGACACGCACATTGCTGGTTTGAGGGCAGGCAGGAAAAACGCTCTCTGGCGGATTAGGTAACCTCTACACTAATTAATTCTGCGAAGGGCCTTTCAGAGCGCCGCATGCAGCTCTCAGAGAGAGAGAGAGAGAGAGAGAGAGAGAGAGAGAGAGGGAGAGGGAGAGAGTGGCAGGCTGAAAGGATTGCATTATTCTGCGCTGCGAAAGGAAATCAGAGAGCGCGGGTCTCTGGGGGCCTCGGCGGCGCGCTCTAATAGCTCAGCGCGATCTCAGTGAGGATATTGCTGCCCTCGAGTGTGTGTGTGTGCCGGCAAGTGGGGGCTGGTGAGCGTGTATGCCGATATTTTTAGGGAATACACAAAGGATACGCATGAGGATAAGAGAATACGCGAAGAATGAGACACGGTTGACATTTTTGGACGCGTTTGGTCGTATGAGTAGGGCTGGGAATCGAAAATGAAAAAAATATAGTGGAACCGAATGATTTTCATGACATTCGGTTCTGTTAACGGCTTTTGAACGCCTACGGTTTTCCCAGCGGTTATCCACAGCGCTACGGTAAATAAAATGAGGTTTTAGCTCACGGTCTGAATGTGAAAAGAGAAAAGACAATAAATGGCAAAAACCTTTCTATGCATTATCTTCGCCGCACGACCAGCGATGTCCGACTCTTATTAACCGGTTGTTTCTAGTGAATTGGTCCGAAAGACTCCGGTATCCCATCATTTGTTATTTACATAAGGACGAGATATAGCAGAAATATTGAGTTCCATGCAG
Organism: Carassius auratus; assembly: GCF_003368295.1. Lineage (NCBI taxonomy): Eukaryota > Metazoa > Chordata > Actinopteri > Cypriniformes > Cyprinidae > Carassius > Carassius auratus. The sequence goes on from NW_020525742.1 coordinate 25,549, forward strand.
GCTACACCTGGGCGGACACACAATAGTCCCGCCCTAAACTCACGCCATTGGCTGATTTGATGCTGTTGTGTCAGTCTAGTCTGGATGTTACTCGACATTTAAATGTATAATATTTTACATTTAAGTAAAATTGTATGTTTAACTTAAATTTCATCCATGTTCTTCAGAATTTCAATGTCCTTAGTCCTTTGTGCAACAGTGTTTTAAAAAAAAAATGTATTTAAGAATTATCATTATAAATATTTCATGTGGTATCATGCAGTAATTTGACCTTATAAAAACAGTATAACAGGGCCGTGCACAGACCTTTTGAGGGGCATGTGCTGAAACTGAAAAAGGGCACGCCCCTCCCTTTTTTTATATCAAGATTATTAAGTAAGCCTGCATAAAAGGAAGAAATGGTCACATCTTCATGACAAATTCAATAACACAAAATAATAGTCTCAAAAGCTTTAGATTTATTCACGATTAATAACAACCATAATAATAATATTAGATAATATATAGATAAAGGGGTTCTTTAAACCTAATTACAACAGCAACCTTCTGTGAGCCATGTACCTGGCAAAATATTTGATACTGTGGTGGACCAGGGATGTTGGTCTCTTGAATGTCTCTTATTCACTACACTTTCCCCTAAAATAAGCCAGCAATGAAAAAATAAATAAAAATAGTGTGAAAAGTACAGTTGCAGTGAAAAACATTTCTGAAGGATCACGTGACACTGTAGTGTAAGTAATGATGCTGAAAATTCAGCTTTGATCAAAAAAATAAATTACATTTTAAAATATATTCAAATAGAAAACAGTTATTTAAAATTGTAAAAATATTACACCATTTTACTGAATCAAATAAATGAAGCCTAGGAATGAATCATGAATTACATTCTGCATGATAAAATATAAAGATTTCACAGTGGTCTTCTGTTATTTTTTTTATTTTTTTTTTAGTTACTACTACATTATTGTAGTAAACCATGTTTTACAACATTTTATACATGTGAGGATGAGCGGAGAGTATACCATAACATTATTAGCCTAAATGTTAATAAATTAAGTGTATCAGCAATTATAAATCAAAGAAGAAATTTCTTAGAAATATATGTTATCTAGGTGACGAGGATCACTCGTCGCTTTGTGTAAGTTCCCGTACGAAACAGCGCGGGGGTGCACCTGTTATGATTTCCGATGATAAAAACAATTGTGTTGTTGTATTACAATATATCGTATTTGACCAGCGAATGTGTGCAAATGTGATTTTTTTTTTTTTTGTCCGTCATTAAAACGGCGACGGTGCCTGCCGCTGCCGGGATCACATTACATTTTCATCTTATAAAAGATGAAATGCAACTGTATGCACAGGCTATTTAAGTGTTGGCTATGTATTGGCTATGACTAGATGGCAAATGCTAGCCCTCTCTCTCAGGCGACGTCCCACATGTCTCAGTCAGTGAGTCAGTCAGACATCAAATAAATAAAATATGAGCCTTTATAGACATAGTGTTTAGTAGTACTTATTCAAACAACAAGATTTACCCTTCGCAAAAACTTTGTTCAGCTCAGCTGTTGTCTACTGTGCGGCTGGCAGGCTGCTGTGGAACTTCAGTTGATTCTATTAATATAGAGGGGGCGGAGTTATCAGCTTACTGACAGCTTGAGGATCCAATAAGATTTACACAAGCTCGTTTTAAGAACTTTCATTTGCTAAATATTTGTAAAACAGACAGACAGACGTAAAGGGTGACCAATAGCATCGATAAAATAAAATAAAAAACCACCAAAAAAAAAGGGCACTTCGGAGTGTAAGGGCAAAAAGGGCATGTGCTCTGCACAGGTTGAGCCCTACCTGTGCACGTGCCTGCAGTATAATATAAAAATTATAATTAAAATGTTAAATGGCCTAACATAAACTATAGAAGAAGATAATCTGAGGAATATCTCAGTATTTATTTATTTTTGAAAGTCGAAAACAGATTAATTACCTGCTTTTTCTTTTCATTTTATTTTATTCTATTTTTTTTCTTCTTCTTTTTTTAAATGAAACTCAAATTACGAAACTAAAACTGCCCCCATTCTGCGGTAATTTACTTTAGGAGTCATTCATTCCTTCAATTAGTTCAAATTGCTGATTCATTCAGCTATGAAGTAAAAGGCTCAGTTTATGAACAGACTACTGAATAATTGGATTCGGTCAAAACACAGATTCATTCAGAAACTAAACAACTCTGTAGCTCACAGACAGGCTTTTATTTTATTTTTTATTTTTTTGCTTAATTGAGTAAAACAGACAATGTTTTGTTTAAAATATAAAAAAATATTGACTTCTTTTTTTAACTGAACTGATGTTTAAAATCACATTAAAACTTGTGATATTCGTGACAAAAAAACACTCCTGTGACTGGCCTCCTGCTCTGTCTGGTCATGTGATATCCCTCATCATATGATATAAATATGAGGCAATACTCATAAGGGGCATTTTTACCCAAATATCTTGAATTTTAGGAGTTCTTACCCTGAATCATATTTGTAAACTATCACCAGGGCCAGTGCGTTAACTGTTAAAATAATTGAATCATTTTATTTTTCCTAACGAATTTTTTTCATTGTATATGCATATATTAGATTTAGCATGTCACACTGCAGGACACTGCTGTAACTGTATATCAACATCTCAGACACACTAGCAAACAAACATAGCGTAAGAGCGTGTCATGAGTGAATGGCCTCTAACGCCGTCAGGAGCCGCTCCTTTAGTTTTCTCTGTATCTCACACATTCACACAGACTCGCAGATCGTGTAGGAGTTGTGCTCTCCAGTAGGTAACTGTGATCTTCCCATCTGTCCGTGCAGTCAGACGCTGGCAGCAGCCGTGGCTTGAAGGCGTGAGTGGTGGCGAGCTGGAACAAGGACGCGGGCATACGGCCAAAGCGAGAGAGAGAGACACAGAGAGAAAACACACGCTATCTGCCTCTCAGGTTGCAGGAAACAACGCCTCCAGCAACAGTTATAAATCAGGTCTAGCGCACAAACACGCACACACTCGGCGAGATCCACCTGTACGTCATTATATCTCACTCACAACAATTTTCAAAATATACACATCTGCGCATGTGTTTATAAAATACATTCACGGTGCTAAAATGACCTTTTAATTAGAGGCTACATGAAATTGCTTAACTAACACGGTTTTATGCCCTGTGTTGTTTGTACTTCCTGTTGAAACAGGAAGTTTGGGCGGGGCTCATCAAATCACCCATCTCTGTTTATTTTAAATTGGCAGTTACGTTTAGTTACATTACATGCATGATTTACAATTTTGCTAGTCAGTTCCAGTTTCTAAAATGGAAAAGCACTTTTAATTTTAAAGAGCGTTTGATTGGAGGAAAATCTGTGTAGTGCAGGATGATGTCATCAGTACCTTTGTTTTTTTTATATATATGTGTATATAGACAAAAAAGTAAACTTGTGAATGTTCAGGAGTACACTAACATATAGATTAGCGTTAACACGAACAGACATGGACCAAGAGCTGCGAACTATTTTATTTAAATAACATGAAAACCAATGAATCGTTCCGAGTAAGACCAAGAATAAGCTTTAAGAAAGTATCTACAGTTGATTCTGACTCCATGTGATCTTTGAAGCATAAAAATTATGTGCACAAGACAGTCAGATGTTTTTTCAGACTGTGCAGTCCAAGCGCATTTGGCTATCGACAAATCTGAGCACACACTCCAATTTCATGCTCTTGCGCGCACACACGCTGACTAATTGCCCCACTGGAATGTTACCCGACCTTTCTGGGCTGCGTCGGTTTAAAAAGATTTGTGTCGTCCCTACTTTCATCCCACGAGGGAAAGAAAATCTTGTTTCAGTTTTCGCCTCTGCAGTTTTATTCTCGCTCCCCGAGTGGTTTGTGTGTGCACAGGCGCGTTTACGACTAGTATGTGTGTGAATGTGCGTCAGGGGCAGCAACCTTGAAACTGCGTCTATAAACACGGTCATGTGGGCCGCCTGAAGAAGCCACTGGCACAATCTCGACTGCTCTCAGATGAATACAAGCCAGAACGGAGAAGGAGGGGGGTAGCAGATGTGATAGTGAGAGGACAACGAGATACACAACATCCTCTCGTTTCTCTGGCCTGGCTTGCCTTGTATTGGCGCAATAGAGTTATAGAGAAAACTCGCAGTTGTTGCGTTCAAAAAAGTGCTTCTCTGCAACAACAAAATAAAGTATTTTTTTCCAGAACTTGAGTATTCAATTTCAATGATGCCATAGATTTTGAGGCCTCTTCAAGGGAGGAGCGCTGTTACTTTTTTAAGTGTTCCCTTTCACTTGGTGAATGAAAGAATGAATAAAGAAATTGCATGGACACTGAAGAAAAGGCCTGAGGCATATCTAGAGAATATAATATCATAGAAACATGGAGTGATTTATTTAAAGAAAATCATATGTATTAAATATATATTATCTGTACAAAAAGTTGCTTTGACATTTACATTTTAGAGACCAGAGAAATTTCACAATTCTCTATGCCACAGCAGAATACTAGAGTAGCTCATATTAGTAAATAAAATATAATAAAGTCCTCAAAAATGATTGACAAAATCCAAAGGAAAAATAGAACAGAAAAATAGATACAGATGAAACAAACCGTGCTTTAAGTTTTATGCAAGTCTAAAAAATTCAGTTAACAGCCTTCAACAGAAATTTAATAAGCACATGTGAAATAAAATAGCATAGTATTCACTATAAGAATTAAGCTTCCTTTGTTTCTTATTAAAGCTACAAAAGTCCTTCAGTCAAGAGGACTGAAAAGTCCTTCAATCATGAGTGATTTTGTCTTTATTTTTTTATTTTTTTATATTATTAATATTAAGCACACAGTCAGCAGCAGGAATATGGCAAAGTCACTTTAAGAGCAATATGGATCCAGTTTACTGTTATGCACACATTTTCATTCTCAACTGTTTACGTTCACTTATTACATAACCGACGAGGGTGTGAATATTCACTAGGCACTGCATTTTGACACATTTCGGCAAGTATGACCATTTTAGGTGCACACCTTGAGCTTAAAGATAAAATCATCCTGAGGAACAGCGCAAGTTTCTTTCACGGTTTTCAAAACATGAATAAATCTAATCAATTTTAATAAATCGGCATGTCCCATTTTTCAGAAGTTATGTTACATGATTGGTTTGCACATGAAATTGTGCTTTTAAGGAGGAGTGAAAGCACTCGCTGGCGAGGGGGCACAATGGGATGCAATATTAATTTTATCTCAATTACTGTATTGTATTGTATTGAATTGAGGCCGAAATCGAACGGCTCTGAGAACACCCTCACCTAACGACACCCTAAAACGACCCAAAAAACCCTAGGAACCACATAGCAACACCTGCAAAACCACCCAGAACCACCCTAACAATAAGGTGACTAGACGTGTCAGTTCCCAGGGACACGTTCTGCCCAGGATTTCTAAATTGCTTAAAATAACCAGGTTTGGGCTGTTTGCACTTCCCAGACCGATCGTTATGACATCAAAGTACCATGAGAACCATTCGAAAGCATAAGGAGCCGTCTGCTCTGCTCTCTATAGCTCTCATGGTACTTAGATGTCATACGACGATCGATCTGTGCAGTGCAAACAGCCAAAACCTGGTTATTTTAGGCTATTTAGAACGTGTGGCTGGGAACTGGCACATCTGGTCACCTTACCTAACAACCTAACACCTAGCAAAATCTTAGAAACCACCCGGAACACACTAGCAATGCCCTCAAAACCATTCAGAACATCTCAATATCCACCCAGAAATACTGCTCAACTACTAACTCTAGAAAAACCACTCAAATTGACTTCAGTAAAGGTTTAAGAATAAAATGTTTTACTGCTTGGTGTCTTTGGAGGACCTCTTCAGAATTTTGTGGTTTCTATGTTTTTGAAAACCATTTAGAATTTGCTTTAAAAAGCCCTTATCTGAACAACCTGTAATGAGACATCAATAACTTTTTTTTAATCTTATATATGAACGTTTAAGTGCTGCAAAGGACCATTTAAGAGCCTTTATTTTTAAGAGCACTGGACCTGTTTATCATGCTTAATGTTCACCGCAGAGCCTGTAAACATTCTGAACACTACCATGTCCGTAACCCTAATCCCAGCTCTATCCCAACAGCCTCAGGGCTGCTATCCACGAGAAAAGATGAATAAAAGCTCTCTTTGTTTAAATGCTGAACACAGGCTGACACTTTGACCTGTCAGGGCCTCCGGGTTCCAGAAAGCTCCATCATGTTTGGCTCTCCACGGGGTGTTCACTTACTCTAAGAAGAGATTTAAAACATGAATGATGTTCGAAATAACACTTTTCTTACATTTTAAACTCTCTTTGTTAACGCTTAGATTCTTTGTTCTTGACTCTTTATCTGCACAATCAGCCTTAGAGGGCCATTTCTGGAGAGATGTCCAGAGGTTTACATAGGATTATAGGCGGACCTGATGCATTATCGTTTGAAGCCTCAGAAACACTGAACCTGGGGTATTTGTGGGGCATCCAGATCTTCGAAATACGTGGCCGATGTTAAAGGTCCAGCTGTTAGAAAGCTTCCCTCAAACCATAAACCATTTTCTGCTTTCCTGCGCTTCTCTCTCTCTCACTCTCTCTCTCTCTGTGATCCCAGGAGGCTATTTTTCTTGGTCTTGCCCGAGTAGCGCAGCTTGACTGGGGCCCCGTACGCACACACATTAATCACTCCACCCCTACTCCAGCGAGCAAATACGCTGTTCCGCGGCTGCAGAGTCAACAGCACAAGGGTTCTCCCTGCTGTGTGTATGCCTTGGTGTGCAGTTCGGGTATTTGACGAAGGATGGTTACCAAGCAAGTAACCAAGTGTGTATTCCAACCATACATTGCGAGTTACAACTGTGCATATGTGCAACAAATGTGAAGGATTTGATTTTAATTGATAGATCCAATATCGGTAGTGTGAACAAATTTGGTTATAATGAAAAAAAAAATAGCTTGACAAGGTATAAATACATAGTAAATATATGCTGCATGTCATGCATTACTAGTTGTCATTACTATAATAGTTGTTATTGATTTAGTGCGAAAAGATTTAGGCTTGTGAAACACACTACGCACACACTTAAAAACAATTTCCTGAAGTTCCCACTGAGTTCAGAAATGTTCTTCAAATGTTCAAGATGTCTAGTTTTTTAAATGTTTGTGAAACATTCTTTTTTTTCCCCCTTGGTTATGCAAATGTTAAAGTCCCCATGAAATCAAAATGTAATTTTATTGTGTGTTAGCATCAATATGTTAGTCGTAAGTTTATCTATAAAGCAATGTGCTCCAAAACAGTGACAACATTTGCATTTAGAAGATATAAGCATTCAAAGCTTGCAGTTAATCTCTTCTGCAAAAATGGCTCAACAATTTTTATTTCAAATCTTCTGACCAATCAAATTTTAGCTATTTTTTTAAATAAGTAATTGCATCGCGATTGCTAAAAAAGTATGCCCTGAATGTGTTTAGTATAAATGCAATCCAGATGTACTATACGTTCGCTATGTAGTCATTTTTATTTTTTTTTTTTTTTTTTTTTTTTCAAAATTTTATTATGAACAATGCACAGGACAATAGGTACAGAGAACACTACAAATACTGTGCAACCTGCACAACAAAAAAAGAAATGTACAGACCAGAGGATAATAACATTAATTTATAGAAGGGGAAAATTAAAATATATTCAGTTCCTTCAGGAGATGAAATGTTCTTGTAGCCTTCATATTTTGCATGTTTTCTATTGTTTTGTAATATGTTTTAAAGTCCAGATGAAATACATTAAAGCTAGGTTGTGAATTAGACCATTTATGCTATGTAGTCATTATCACGTGAACTACCAACGTCAGTTGCGTCATTTCACTGCCATTTACAAATCGCCTCCCGTGGCCTGATGGGATACTAAAGTTTCCATTGGATGTGAACTTTAGTATCTTGTCGGACATAGTAAATAGTCATCTGGGGGCATACTAATCTTTTCAGAAAATTTATTATATAGTAGGAAAGTGTGCAAATTCGGATGCAGCCTGTATTTTTACTGCAACTTACCTGAAGAGCGCAGACATTCGAAGGACTATCCCGAAGGACTAACGACATTCGAAGGACTAACAGTTTTTGCATTAAAAAAAGTGCAAATAAACGCTAAAAACATGTTTTGCGCGAACTGGCCCTAAGTGTGCAAAAATACAGTCCAAACTTGTTTTTTGCGCACTTAACAGTATGCGATTTTGGACACAAAATGTATTGTACAGTTTCACACCGCTGAAATGCAGTATTAATCAATCAGATGCCAGGACTGGAACCGTGCATTTCAAAATGCTCAGTATTTGTTGTATTCAAATTTCACGACACTTTGATTCATAAATTTTAATATTTGAATTAATATCGAGTACTGATGGGTTCAGAATGATAAAGTGTTCGTTAATGGCATCTCATTATAAACTGTCTCCACAGTATTTCACAGGGAAGCCAGTGTTTTGTATCCAGCAACACCTGGTTCATAACCTAGGCCCATTAATTGTTAATTGCCTTGACATTGTGTGCAGAAAACTGGTACCAGAGCTTTTCCCAACCATTTCAAAATCCCTGATGCCTCTCGCCCACAGCATGTTTGCGTTACAGGCTACTTGAGCGGCGAGAGCAAAGAGAAGAAGAAAAGCGCTCAGGGGGATGAAGAGGAGGAGGAGGAGGAGGGGCGGACCGCGTGCTTGGCAGTAAATTCAAGCACTGACATGAATTTTGCGAGAGGCCGGTCCCTCTGGAAACTCCCCTGTGACGGCATTAGAGGCCTCTCTGTGTTATTGCACGCACACTCGCGCATACATAGCCTGCGCCTCTGAAAATCTGCGCTTTTCTCGGCCAACCCCTATAAACAATACGAGTACTTGACTGGAGCTGAGAAACCTTTGTCATATTGTGTGTGCTTCTGACCTAGCTACACTCCTGGTGGCAAACTTGCTGAATTTTTACTATAGATATTCTAAATCTCTCCAAATATTTTAAGAAAGGTATTTTGTGGTTTATCTACTGAGAGTAATCAATACAATTATATAATAAAAACTGATTTTAATTAATTCTATACTAATGCATAATTAGCTTTTATTACTTACTTTAGGCCTAACAACAGAAACCGACCTTTTATGAATGTGTGTGTGTGTGTATATATATATATATATATATATATATATATATATATATATATACATACACACACACACACACTACTATAATTTTTCATATAAATTTATATTTTGATAAAATACCTTTCCTCTGAACCTTCTATTCACAGAAGAATCCTGAAAAAAGTACAGTTTCCACAAACATTTTAAGCAGCACAACTGTTTTGAACACTGATAGTAATAAAAATAAGAAATATTTCTTTAGCATCAAATCAACATATTAGAAAGATTTCTGTAGGATCATGTGACAATGAAGACTTGTAGTAATGCTGGAAATTCAACTTTGCATTAGGAATTATTTAGCCTGGACTTTAAAGTATATTAGTTGTTTTAAATGGCAATATACTATTTAACTATAATACAGTTTTTACTAATGATCAAATAAATGCAGTGAGCACATGCTTATTTCAAAAGCATTAAAAAGTCTTACCATCCTCAAACTTTTGAACAGTATATATATATATATATATATATATATATATATATATATATATATATATATATATATATATATATATATATATATATATATATAGTAATAAAACAGTCTAAAAATCAAAATGTAGAATATATAATGTATAATAACAAACCTTATAATGTTGCTACTACTATGTTGCTTTTTTTTTTGGAGGGGTGGGGGGTGTTATATAAATACCATGTCACTTTTTGTAATGGAAACCAAGTTAATAATTTTAGAGCATGAAAACGCTACTTATTCAAAACAGGGTAGCGGAAACTATCACAGTTTTAAATACAAAGCGTTCTAGAAAGGGTTCTGGTTTGATTCTGGAGCGCGCACGTGAGCTGATTGCAGATTGTCGCTCTGGCTGCTGTCGGGTTTAACGAGCGCAGCGTGTCGTTAAAGCGCCGGTTTACGAGGCTCCTTTATCGTCCCACTCACACGCATATACGCGAGCGGCACACAGACTGCAGAACCCCTAAAGACTCAGATTTAATGCTTCCTGCCCGAGCTGATCTCACTCCCACCGCCAGCTGCTGCTTTCAATTTCCCCCTCACGCTCGCTCGCGCGCTATCTCTCTCTCTCTCTTTTTTTTTTCGTCAGCGCTTTAACTCGCCGCTGCCTTTGGCGACCAAATGTTTTGAAACCTGAGGTGAGAATACAGCACACACACACTCACTCATCATACATGTGTATACTTGAGACTCATTGAGCATTACAAAGGTGATCCTGTTCAAACGAATGAAACATTGTGTTTAATTAAAGTTAACACTACAGTGATACTTTTTACATTTATATTTCTAAATGATATCATATATGCATTCCAAAAAAAAAAAAAAAAAAATCTTGATACTTTGATATATACCCTGTACTTTCATATACTTTAAAGGGGTCATATGACATTGCTAAATAGAACATTATGTTGTGTATTTGGTGTAATATAATGTGTTTATGCGCTTTAATTATTTTCCACATACTGTACATTATCCTTGCTCCTTTATGCCCCAACTTTCTGAAAGTATTGATTTTTACAAAGCTCATCCTGTGAAAAGCAAGGTGTGCTCTGATTGGCCAGCTATCCAGTGCATTGTGATTGGCCAAATACCTCAAGCTTGATGGAAATGTTATGTCTCTTAACATATTGTGATTCCGTGTCCCAGCACTACAACAGAAAACCAATAAAACCCATTACAAAAGAGGCACTTGTTGCATCCAGTAGGGACATAATTACAGATTATAATGACTTAAATTGTCTTTTTATGCATTGTGCTGCACCGTGCCCTATATACATATAACTGTTTCTGCATTTGTGATCGGAGAAACATTTGTAGCAATAGCCAAAAATATATTGTATGGGTCAATTTTTTTTTTATGCCAAAAATCATTAGGATATTAAGAATGATCATGTTCCATGAAATTTCCTACTGTAAAATTATTAAAATTACATTTTTGATTAATAATATGCATTGCTAAGAACTTCATTTGGACAACTTTAAAGGCGTTTTTCTTAATATTTTGAGTTTTTCAAATTCCAGATATTAAAATAGTTGTATCTTGACCAAATATTGTCTATCCTAACAAACTATACATCAATGGAATGCTCATTTATTCAGCTTTCAGATGACGTATAAATTATATTTTAATCAAAAAAATTGACCCTTATGAACATTAACATTATAAACATTTGGGTGGTGTTATGCAGATCTTCCCACACAGTCTTAACTTTTATAAAGAATATCTCTTTGGGTTTGAGACTTTAGTCTTTGCAACTTTAGGGACCTTATCTGTTCACCAACAGCTTCTAATACTCCTAAGAGAAATTAAGACTTGAAATCGTATTATATGACCCCTTTAAAATTTGGAAAATAAAACACATGACGTATCACACTGTGTCATTATTTATTTAACAAAAATAAAGTCAATAGGGAAAAGCCATGTGTGAGAAAGCTAGAACAGATTTAAGAGGGCAGTAGCAGTCAGGCACTGCTAATTAAATGCATTGATTAACTGATCATCAGCAAGTGTGAGCACCTATATAAAAGCAGAAGTGTTGGCAGTTTGCTGGTCTGGAGCCTTCAGGTGTGTGTCAACACAATGCCAAGGAGGTAAGACATCAGAAATGATCTTAGAGACGCAGTTGTTGCTGCCACGAATCTGGGAAGAGTACCAATTGCAAACAATTTGAAGTCCATCATTCTACAGAGAGGAAGTTCAAAACAGACAACAATCCTCCCAGGAGTGGACATCCTAGCAAATTCACCTCAACATCAGACCGTGCACCCCTCAGAGAAATGGCAGACAATCCAAGAACTTCCCTGCAGGCTTGACAGGCCTCAGTTAACATCTACAATGATAAAGTTCAGAAATTAGAAAAATATGGGACAAGTGTTTGGCATGTTTGGAAGGCTTGACAGAAGAAAGCCTCTTCTATATGAAAAAAGTATGGCTGCGCGGTTTCGGTTTGCAAAGTTGCATCTAAACAATACATAAGACTTCTAGAACAATGCCATTTGAACAGATGAGACAGAGAGGAGGTGTTTGGCCATAATGCACAATGCCACATTTGGTGAAAACCTAAAGAGTATATCAGTACAATCACCTCATACCAAAAGTCACACATGCTGGTGGAGGGCTGGTGATTTTGGACTTGCTGTGTAGCCACAGGACCTGGGCACCTCACAGTCATTGAATCAACCATTAACTCCTCTGTATACCAAAGTATTGTAGAGTCAAAGTGAGGACATCTGTCTGACAGCTAAAGTTGGGCCAGTACTGAATCAGGCAACAGGACAATGACCCCAAACACTGCAGTAAATCAACAACAGAAGGACTGGAAAAGAAAAGAATCAAGGTGCTTCAATAGCTCAGTCAAAGACCAGACCTCATCCTGACTGACATGCCGTGGCGAGAGCGGTGTATAAACTTGAACATAAACTGGAGCAATGTTGTAAAGAAGAGTGGGTCAAAATTCCTCCAGATTGAGATGAGAGACTGATAAATTCATACAGAAAATGATAACTTCAAGTTAGTACTGCTAAAAATGGATCTAGCAGAGCAATTGAATAATAGGGTGTCCTAACTTTGTCACACATGGTTTTCCATTTTGGCTTAATTTTTGTTTATTTCTAAATATTATTTTGTTTATTTCTTCATTTTTTTCTTCCAAATTTTATGTATAAAATATTATGTCCTGATACAGAATACCATGGAATTCAACAGGGTGTCCTAATGTTTCACATGACTGTGTGTATATATATATATATATTAGGGGTGGCATGGTTCATCTTTTTCACGGTTCGGTTTGTTTCATGGTTTTAGAGTCACAGTTTTCGGTACAGTTCGGTACAGTTTTATATATATATATATATATATACATACACACAACAATAAAATACACATGTAAATAAAAAATGTAAAAAAAAATATATAAAATGTAATAGAAATAAAGTATTAAACTTTTTAAATAAGTTTTATATATAATTTATTAATTTTATTAAAATTATATAAAACTCTATAGTATATAACGCACACATAACAAAATACATTTTTTATTACTAATTATGAAAAGGAAGTAATTTATTAACCCTTTTTATGTCACCAGTGTTCATTAACGTTCACATTAAAAATACATTAAGAAATAAATATTATATATTGTTGTATTAATATAATGTAGTAAATATTATATTTATATATATATATATACATTATATATATGTATAATGTATGTATAAAATAAAAAAACATTAAAATGATGTCGTTATTTATTACTTTTTTATTTTTATATTCATCCCCCAAAAATGTTTTGGTGACATTTTTCAACATTTATAGAAATAATAATGTATATAGCCCTCTATCAGTCTGCCACACACACATACACACAGAGAGAGCGCTCACGTTAATCCGTTTGTCACGGTGAGCGTGCTTCCTGAGAGCTGAAAAAATTATTCCTCTCCTTTTCCCTGCGCGATGCTCCACGCACGACAGTGTGTGTGTGTGTGTGTGTGTGTGTCTGAGGGGGAACAGACAGGCAAGCAGCTGCAAATGTTAAATTGTATCCAATTACTGCCCGCACGGCGATACGAGGGGAATAATTCTTTCCGTATGACAGCGCGATTCGATTATTCCGCACACGAGAGATGCTCCTTATAACTGCGTGAAAAACATCCCCTGCTCACTCACGCTGAAACACACAAGCAGCCCGTGTGAGTGTGAGTGTGTGTGTAATGATGCGTGCCGTGTACTAGTGTTACACTCTTGATTGACAGAGAGGAAGAACTCATTATGGACCGGCGCTTTGAAACACCACGGCCTGCGTCAGACGTGTCTCTAAAGATCAGCGACCTCTGACCTCCACCTATTTTAACACAATTAGCCCTCCCAATAACTGTGTGCGTCTTTGAAACACCTCAGGGCTGAGTAATGTTAAAGGAATGGATCTCAGGTGCCATAACAACGGATTATTATTCAAACACATCAGTCAAGAGGTACGTCACATGGTGACATCATTGACATAATTATTATGCGGAAACCCAAATGACAATTGAGAGCTATGGCAGGGAAGCAGTTTTTCAGTGAATAGCTTCTTAAATTTCGGCCCGTTGTTGACAACCATCAACTTTATGACCTCAAAGACTTGTATAAATATATAGACGTATAGACAAAGACTTTTAGCAATAGAGTGCAGGAGAATATGAACTTATGAATTTATGAATACCTTTGTGACACCCTTTTTGGGCAGCTCAGACTTTCTGATAAACATCTATTTTGTGGTCTACTGAAGAAAGAATCTGGAACGACATGAGGATGTGTATTTTTTTGATTTTCAGAAATGACTTAAGTCAGAAATTACTTATACTGTTATTGGTTTTGTAAATGATGTGTGTTTTACTAAAGGGGTCATGTGATGACTAAAATAATTAAGTGTGTTTCCAAATATGGTAAGGGGCGTAACATTTCAGTCAAATGATTGACGTATTCAGCCAATCACAACACACTGGATAGCTGGCCAATCAGAGCACACCACGCTTTTCAGAAGGATGTGCTTTGTAAAAATCAACAAAGGCAGAGAGGAGCAACAATAATGTATGGTATGTGGAAAATAATGTGTTTTTAAAACACATTGCATTACACTGAATACACAAAATAATTGTCTTTTTAGCAACGTCATATGACCCCTTTAAATTAGATGCTTATAAACCCTTACAAAAAGTAATGTGCTGGTACTCTCTGGTACTCATATATGGTAATGCTATTGTATTTCGAACTTATCATGGTGCTGAAAATCATGTGGTATTTACCAGTGCTAATTTAGTATTATTTATGCTATTATAGTATTTGTTAAAATATTGGAATAACTTGTGTTTTTACTTTTTTACTCTTCATTTTAATTGTAAAGCTTTAGTAGTTTTGTTATGTGCTTTTGCTAAGTTTATTATTGTTTAATATATATATATATATATATATATATATATATATATATATATATATATATATAGCTTTAGTTTATTTCTCCAGTTTAAACTTAGTTTCTTACCTAGTGTTTATTTAAAAATTTTCAGCCCAATTTTTCAATTTTCAACTAGCAATTTCCACACACACACATAAAGATTATATTGTACATTTGAATTCTAAAGTGCAGTTGTATTATCATAGTATGGTCATGGTATTAATATAATGCATATCCAAGAATTACCATATCTAAGAGTGTATATTACTTTAAACATTCACAATGAAAAGACAGGAACATCACAGGCTGTAATCAGTCAGGCAGTCTTAATTCTTGCCCTCTTTGTAGAAGTCTTGATGTTAAGAGGAAGCTGACGTGTCATCTGGCCAAGACATGTGAACGACAGAGCAGAATCACACCTGCTCCGCTCACGGGCCTGCTCTCCTTCACTTAGAATAGATGAAGCAGCGAGACCAAGCCGCATGCAGGCAGTGGAAATGCGTTCACAAGGTCATACGTCACGTACGTGACAACAGTGGAGCTGCTCTGGACAAATGAGAGCGGGGAGAAAGATGGAGGGATAATCTCAAGGACGAGGATGGAGGCAAGAAAGGAGAAGGTTAAAGGGCTGTGGATGGGAGTTCAGCCAAACAGACAGTGGAGGTGGGCTGTCAACTCTCATTATCCATTCAGGCCCTAATGTCTAATATTAAAAACCCAGAGAGAGCGAGGTTAGATGACGAAAGAAGAGCGAGCCACGGGCGCTTCACCTTGCCTTGTTCCCCTGCGTCGTTGCGCACACACATGTGCGGCTGGTTTTTTATGTGATGTAGTGGTTGCCACAGTGGCAGCAGACACCTTGACAACCAGGCAGCCCTCACAGCTGCTGTCTGACTGGCAGCCACTTAGAGACTCCACGAGTCTATGTGTGTGTCTATGTGTGTGTGTGACAGCAAGCCCTTAAACCTGTAGCACACTAGCGTGTGCCGTCATGTGCGCTAGTTCAGAAATCTTCTGCTGGAGTTGGTGTCAGTTACAGCTGACATACGTTACCCAAGTACATTGACGCGAGTGGTCGACACTTCTTATGCTGGTGTTGCAATACTGAAGGGGGAGATAAAGTCACCTTTAAATATCCTTGCCAAATTACTTGGGTAGCTAGTTAGAAACGTTTAGACTGTGAGCCAGTGGCAACACAGAGAACGCAACATGTGCATTATGAATGGACACATAGAGAAAAACTATACCTGAAATATTGAGGTGTGAAAATTAACGCATAGTTCGAAACATCTTCATCACGTACTTACGAAGAATACTTTTCATTAACGACAAGACAAAATATTGGTAACTGGATTGCTTCCCTTAAAATTAATAGTAATTGTTTTATGTTTGTCACTCTAAGCACCCCCGTATAAAGTTTTTTCGTTTGACGGACATCTTGATTAAAATTTTGATGGCCCAACGGTGACACTTGAAGAAGTTTCTCGTAAACACGCAAAAATGTTGACATACACACAATTTCTTTCTTTTCTGCAAATGTCACTATATAGTTAACTTTATCTATGCACTATTCTGCAATAGTGCCCCTAGTGGCAATGCCGAAAATGCAACATGTACATTGTCCACATGAGTTGCTCTTTGACAAATTGTAAAACATTTTAAATGTGCAAATATAAACATGTAAGCATGCATTAAAGCATCTTCATGCACATACTTGCAAATAAAAGATTTAAATATTCCAGGTTGTGGCAAAACAAAATGCCATAATATAGTAACTAGGTTGCTACCAATAAAGTTAATATCAATTTAAGTATTTGCGTTAAGCACTCAGTTTATTTGGTTGACGAACACATTTTTTTTTATTTTCATGTAACATTTGCATTGATTTCATTTGAATACTCATATATTTTCTCATACATACAAAATGGCCTATTTCCCCGTCTGTCTGAAATAAAATAAATTAAAATAAAAATAACATTATTTTATTAGTAAATCATTCACATTTTATTAGTAAATTATATTTGTGAATTGTTGCAATACATTTAATTTGTTGTGTTATTTATTTCTAAAATAGATTGCACAAATAAAATTTTACACAAATTTTATTTTTATACACATTTTATGTTACAGGCTCACACTCATCATGATAGATGTCAATGTACACACACGTACACACACACTTCATTGGACTCTTAATTTACGCATGACATTTTCACATGACGCCTCTACACTCACGGTCATTACCCTGAGAGCTTCAGTTCAGAAATGCTTGAGCCAGCAACCTAACCACACACACACACACACACACACACACACACACACTCGAGACTCATTCAACCCCTGCAAGAGATCACTATGAGTGCAATTATCCTCAATCACTTTCATAGTATTTAAATCAAAAGTAAATATGTATTGATGTAAAGTATTATTATTAATTTATAAAAAAATATTATTATTATGCTTTTATTAAATTTGAGCCCAAGTGTGCAGTAGTTGTGCAAAGTTGCAGTCACAAAATAATACTGATCAAATATTCAAGAATTAAGCCAAATATTTAAAAAATCTCATCTTTCTGACGGTTCTTTCACGTGAACACACAGAGACATGCACAGACACGTATCTTTAAGATGACAAGGCAGTGTGAACGTGAAATGAGTCACAAACACTCATTTACAGAGAACTGCAGAAAGACGTGTGTCTACCAGAAGAGAGAGATGAAACAGTGATGTATGTCAAAGAGAAACAGAGAAAAACATTGAGACTGAGATCTTTTTAAGTCTGTTACCGTAGTGCCATAAATGTGTGTGTGTGTGTGTGTGTGGGTTGATGCATCGCCAGCAGGCACAATCTAGCATGTTTATCTCACACACACATACACACACACACATACACACACGATCCTGGCATGTGTCCCCAGCACATAAACAGCCATTAATCGTTGCTCACACTGCTGACATTTGGAAGAAAGGTCACTTTCCTGTCTCTCTCTCTGTCTCCCTCACTGCCATTCCGCCCACCCTCTCTGAGAACCAGCAGACAGGCCACGACTCCTGGTAATTTCCTGCCTTTCGCCTCTAATAGTGCGTTCGCTGTGCGTCTGCATGGTTGCCTCGTACACGTGACTCAACTAGCATCCAGCAATGATCAGCTTGTCTGTCCACAGTGTAAAAATGCTATGTGATGTGAAGCATTTACAGACAATTAGAATAATTTTGATGTTAATTGAACAGTTATGAGGACAGAATTCTCAACCAATCAGATTTCACAGTGGGCTGGGATACGTAGAGTAGATACGCACGTGGAATGGGAACCAAGCAATCAAATATATGTCCCGTTGCTCAATGTTTATTGTGATTGTTTATGACAAAACTCGTCAATTGCTCGTCCTTTTATAGCTTTATTGACAGTAATTTGCGGTGACAGTTTGCATGAAAGTCATTCGTTTTCAGTAACGATCTATAACGATGTGACAAAATTGAGCAGAACTGTATGTTTATACAACTGAGCAGCATTGAAATGTATGCTTCCTGTAAAATCCGACACCTAAAACATACTTTTATTGTGTAAAGATGGTAAAATTTAATCAATTTAAAATAATGGTTTCGCTCAAGATGTGTAAACGTTTGCATGATTTGAGGCTGTGTGTGAGTCTTTTTATCTTTCAATTTCAAAAGCATAAAACAAACAATTTACATTAACATGGTTTTGTTTCTTGTGTTTTTATAATGCGCCAGTCTTTAGTAGTTTTTATTGTTTTATTGTAAGTGTCAACATACCCGCTAACAGAAATTAGCAGTAGCAAGGCAACTCAAAATAATTTATTTTTCAACAAGAAAAATCCGTTTCAAGTTTTAATTTCACATTCACATGTGTTATGCAAATATACAGTAGCGATCACGTGATCAACTGCACGATACGACAAAACAGCATCGCTGAGATTACTGTTTTCCAACATTGCGACGTTTTTCAGTGAGGACATAACTTTATGCCTGTCTAGGACCGCAGAGAGAAATAATAACTTAAGTGCATTTTTGTGGCGGACAAGCCTGGCCAGTTTGTAGGACATTCGCCGTTGGAGCCACTTGTGAATGAACCTCGTTGTTCGTCGTTCTCGGCTGCGATCTTCCTTCCCTCGTGATTCCTGTCAGTCTGTTATCGGAACAATAGCAGCGTTTCATCGTGAGATCAACCAGCGCACACACCCACACACTCGGGCCGTCAGAGGGAAGAGTCGACGGGGAATCTAGTAACAGAGGAACAAATGATGAGGATTACAGACAGAGATGCGCATTATACCGTTGCCCCCTCCGAACCCGTCTCTCTCCCTCTCCGTGCTCATTCCACATAATCTGATTCCACGTCCTCGTTGCCAGTAATCCCTCCAAAACAATTTACACCCCCCAAATGCACTAAACGGTTGCGCCACACTTGCATGCAGAATTTAGCATGTAGCGCCTGGATGATTGTCTGGTTTTAACGCGAAATCTAATCCCTCCTCCTGCACATTGTGCTTTTGGGTCTGGCCGTGCTACATTTGCATCATCCACATGAGGATCACCGTGAGTATGAGCGGCAGCCGTTTACTACTGCCATTTGCCGCCAAATCTTTGTACTCTGGCACGGTACAAGATTGACAGTGTGACAAAGTTAAAGTTGTTCACTATGGCTTACCTCCATATGGATTGCGTTCAAAACAACTAGGCTACTATCATACGAGTAGCTAGTTCAGAAAACACATTCAAAACAATGTAAAAAGTGCACCTGTTCCTTGTGCCAGTATAGTATTTAAATAATTAAGTTTAAAATGTAGTTATTTTGTGATGTTTCATATATATATGATACAACAATGCTGCATTTAGTCTGTTTGATCAAAAATACAGTAAAAGTTTTCTTTTGCACTTTTTTGTATTTGTAAATGATGTTTATTATAGTATATGTTTTGCCAACTTTTTCCTTCTGCAATTATAGTAAGTAGCCTATATAATTAAGTTTGTTTATAAATATATATGATATTGCAGTCACAAGGTTTAGGTTCAGTACAATTTTTATTCATTTATATATTTTTTTTTCTCCCGTGCACACAAATTCGAATAATATTCTGAAATAAGTTAAAATTTTAATATATTTATAAATTAAATGTATTCCTGTGATGAATTTTCAGCATTATTACTCCAGTCTTCTGTGTCACGTGATCCTTTAGAAATCATTCTAATACTAATTTGGAGCTCAAGAAACATTTATTAATGTCGATGTTGATATCAGCTATGTTGCTTCATATTTTTTTATGGAAACTTTTTAGGATTCTTCAATGAATAGAAAGTTTAAAATAAGTTGAAACTTTTGTAACATTAGAAATACTGTAGCTTTTAATACATTTATTGCATCATTGCTAAATAAAATATTAATTTTATTTATTTATTGGAATCTTACTGAACCCAAACATTGGTTATACTGTTCACCTCTAACTTGCATAGTAAACCAATTCTTTACTCGTGTCTAAAAATCACGTTTTCTCCATCCGCCCAAGAGTATCACATTCAAACACACGTCAAGTCGATTTATGTATTCTTGAGCGGCAGTTTTTCTGGTTGTGTTTGTTTTGTGCGTCTGCGGTGAGCAGCCCACACACCTCTTGTGTGTTGACACTGCACGCTTGGCCTCAGACTGCAGCGGAGAGAGGGAGCAAGAGAGAGAGAGAGGGAGAGACAGCATGTCTGGCTACCAGGTCTTTATCCCAGCACCCCGTGTGCCAGACTTCAGGGCTGGAACGGTTTAATGCCAAGTACAGCTCGCAAAACGACTCTCGTCGTGTCTCATTTGGTTCAGGGCCCCAGAGGCATCTCTCCATATCGGCCTGAAACTGCGACGGCGTGTTGTTTTGCAACACAGCTTTCGGCATTTAAAGAGTTAATCCCACAGACGGCAGCAACATGCAGAGAGCATGTGGGTGTTTGGGTGTGTTCGCGCTGGAGAGATGAGAGAAAAAGAGAGGATGTGTGTAAATGTGTGCGTGTGAGAGAGTGTTTTTGGCTTGCCGTCCCATCAGGGAGATGCGCTTCATGGTGGTACTCTTTAATGGTGCTTTTGCACTGCACGGTATGGCACAGTACGGTTCACTATTGGGGGGCTTTACACTGGGTATAGTATCTGGTACCTGGTACTTTTTTCAGTACCACCTCTGTTGAGGTTCCAAGCGAACCGAAACCAAAGTCAAAGCCAAAACATGATGTGTAAACTCTGCTGATCTCTGATTGGCTGGAGAGAATCGTCACTACCTGTGTCACTGAACTTGCGACACGAGACATAACAGACCGACTAGATTTAAATCAGCACAACCAGCAAATGGTGGAATCCAACTTTTTTGAATGAGCTCGTCTTTCTTTCACAACCAAAAAATGTCTGTTTCGCTGTCTGTTGAGGAAGTACAGATGTTCCTCTCGTTGATAGCAGAGGAGCGGATCCAGCGAGAGCTTGATGCTGTGACGCAGAATGAAAAAGGTTTTCACGAGTCGCAGCAGTAGAGGCGGCTATAAAGATATGTGAATAATCCCGCCCACTCTAAAGCGGTATTAAACTCGAAACGCAAACCGAGCTGTGCCGTGCCGTATTGAGCCATTCTCCATGCAGTGGAAAAGTGCCATAACTGTCAGAACTGGACGCTAGTACACCAAACTATTCCAGCGCGTTGACCTCGCACGATCACACTAAGGTCTTTGGACACGGAGTCCGAAATTCATAAAAAGATTTGGACCAGGTTTGATTTTCTGCATTTTCATAACTGTATCACTATAAAAAATATTTATTATTGCATTATTGCGGTTATATAATTAATACAACAGTTCTATGGCACGAGTGTGTAAATATATAAGAAAATCTACTACTGAGTGTCTTTAAAAACCCTTTTGTGCAGAAATACTTACTTCCACCACAGATTCAAATCTCAGTTTGACAGTTTAAAAGCTAAGCTCAAGTCTCTGTTACTAATTCGTTGAGTTGTAACTAATTACGGAAGGTTGAGTTGCTTCATTAAAAGCTTATTGTATTACTGTATTAAAAGCTCTCTGTATTATATGTAGAGCATTATGAGATAGAGATCTAATTGCAAGTCTAATAACCTGCATCTGATACAGAATTCATTCTTCAGCTCAATCTCATATTTACAATAAAATGTTAGTTTGAATGTCCGCTGAGGTAAGCGATATCTTTGTCGTACTGTCCTTTCATCTGTTAAGGGTGATTTCCGATGACAGCGCTGCTCAGTGCATTTGTTAACTGCGTCTTACAAGCTGTTGTTGAAAGTAAAATGAACATCTGTTAAAGTCTCTTCCAATGAAAAAGTCTTTACTGCTTACTTTTAGAACTTGTCGTGATCTAATGATGGAACAGTGTCACAAAAATCACCATCACGAACACACGAACACACACACATACACACACACACACACACACACACACACACACACACACACACACACACACACACACACACACACACACACACACACACACACACTGTTTCCCAGTACTAAATACTACTATGAATATAAAATAGTATTTATTGAATAATAACAACAACAACAACAGCCATCATAAAAGTTGCTAGACAGTTCAGTCAAAAGAAACGCTTTGAAATAAAGCATTAATGTGACAAAATATAATGTAATGTGATTGTGTCCTAGGCCAAAATTATTTGCTTTGGAATAAATAATAGAATAATTACCCAATATAGAATTATCCAAAAACTAACCACTGTTTAACCACTATAGAGACATGAGCGCTAAATGGCCGCTGATGCCCTGGAGCTCACATCTCCAAAAGTGTTGAAGCAAATTTTCAAATAGACGTGAATTTTAGTGGATTTGGGGATCCACCATGACACTCGCTGTGAGAAATACAGTTAGCGTAGTGATACAAACGGTGAAAGGGCGTCCTTGTAGCGATACCAGTACAATATCTCACGGTTCTAAACAGATCAGATTTAAGAATCAAAAAGAACTGCTGTATAAATAAATAAATAGATATAGTGATTATATTGGTCAAGGCAGTAATGGTTTCTGAGGGTGTGATCAATATTGATGAAATTGATGGGTGACTGTTTTCCCCCAGTTACACTTAAAGGATGCATTTTGGCATCTTGGTGTAAACATAGTCGAATAAACTTGGCTAATCTAAGAGTGCCCAATGCAGACATCAGACTATCGTTTTCCCTTTGACCCTTAATTTTTTCCCTCCATCACATCCCCCTGTCCGCCCAGACACTAAGTATGATTAGAGAACGCAAGAAATCGACTTCCCGAAGGAGAACACACGTCTAAACAACTCTGGTTGCTTGCACAAACATCCCGTCTCCAGCAATCTGTAAAATAAACCTAAAACACACACACGTGATTTTCACACAAGGGAAAACCCCTGTGAGAATTTCTGTTCTGTTCTTGAGACGCAACCCCACAAACACACAGTGTTAAACGGTTTCCCATAGGAAAGACGATTGCAAATTCAATCTCTTCAATATTTCAACTGTTTCTCGTTGATATCAAAAAGATTGAATAGAGATCAAATGGACACTGTCGTCATCTTTTCATCTGAGATTATGACCCAGGTAATCTTGCAATACATTTCCTATGGAGTTTTAACTTTGCTCAAATGCCAAAGTCTGCAAACAAGTGTAATATTTCAATATAATCTCATTAAATTTTCCAAAGAGGTGATCTATGCCATGAATTAAATTTATAACAATATATACTTACTGTACTGTATGTCAGCTAATGTCTCATTTGTGTCAAAGAATCTTTGATGCAAAATGAAACAAAAAAAAAAAATAGGTTGCATTTGCAATGACAAATCTATTCTTCTGGGAATCATTTTGTTTTAATGCTCACAAGGGGAAAGCAACAACATCTGATGCACAGAAGTTCAAACATTAACTGGGTAAGAGGAACACAAGTGTGAGTCAAGAGTGAGAAAAAACGAGAGAGAGAGAGGCTGTGGTGAGTCAGCCTTTGGTATGAAAGAAATCGAAGAGATCGGACGACAGCCAGAGGCTGCCACGGTTCAAGACACACACACGAATACACATCTCAGACGGAGTTGTGCTCTTGTGTATCAGCACAGTCTCGCATAGAGTAAGGAATGCCTTACTCTGAGACCACATACAACAGTGGTTGTGCCTCATATAATGGGAAAAAAATCATTTCTAGTGTTTGTAATTTTTTATATATTGTTTTTATATTATATATTTTATATTTAACTTTTCAAAAAAGATCAAATTTGATCATTTTTGCTTGACAAAGCAGTGTATGTCCACACAACCAGGAGCTACGAGGTCTTTCGAAGCACTCAAGCTTGTCTTACTTGCCAAGGCTATCTCTCTTCTCGTATCTCTTTTTTTCTCTCTCTCTCGGTACAGGCAGCGGCATTTAAAAGACCCTTATAGCGCTGCCCTGACACGCTCTTGGCCTTGACTCTGCTGAGGGAACCCACCTGAAGAGAACAGGGGAGCGAGCTGCTTTCCCCTCCTCCACACATCTCATTATGTCCTCTCTTTCTTGCCTGCATTCATTTTCTAGAGTTCCTCGTTTTTTATTCTACTTTGCTTTGTTTTGTCTATGATGGTCAAATAGTTTTTACTGGTTTTGAAAGTCTATATCTTGTGGTTGGTAAGAATGCCAGTGGTGAAATATCTACGCCACAATGTGCTGCAGTGTTTGACCATTTTTGCAGCAGCTTTTGGTACATCTTTAGACAGAAACATTGGCGAATGTCTGTAAACTAATGTGGTGGGGAAAGGAAGTTGAAATCAGAGACCACACATCAAGAAGCCACTGGTAAAGTATCTGCATTTATTGTATCAGTGTAAATACCAATATGCTGCAGTTTTTCGACTTTTAATGCATGTTTTGCCAATTCATTTGACAGAAGCATTGGAGAATGATAAGAAACTACTGAGCGGGAATGGAGTTTATTCCTGTTGCCGACCAGACTCAAGTAAGCACCAAGGCACATCTTACACTTGCATTGACGGAAAATTACTGGAGAGGTTGGGTGGGGATGGGATTCAAACCCACCATGGACTTAAACTTGAAACTACAACATCCAAATGAGCCAAATCTCAACAGATTTGGAGCACATGGGGTACATCTACATATTATCCAAAGCAGGTAGCATTGCATGTATGGTATACATTTGATCATTTCCTATTTAAACTGGGAATCAAACCCATAACCTTTGTGTTGTTGGTGCCATGTTTTACTGCGCTAGAAGAATATGCTATCATCTTGAATAACATCCTCTTTTAATGGTGAAATCTGTAACTGTGGGTAGAACCATCAGTGATATACCGAACAATGGCAGATGTTGGCGGGTGTAAAGGGATCATTGAAGTGTTTGGAAAAAAAACAGTTGACTGAAAACATTTTTTGCAATTTCTGCTGCTTCTACTGGTGCAGAAATTACCCACTTCACCTTTAACCTCAGAGCATGTGTCATTTTCAAAATAACGGCCATTTTCAAATTCATTTCACCCTGGACAGGTCCGGCAGCACTACGCGGAAGTTGAGTGAACACATCCGAACGATGACCTGAGCCTGATCTCTCTCTCCTCCATTAAGCAGACGAGCGGCGCAGATGCACAGGAGTCTGTCACGTTGGAGGGGAGGTGATGTTTCTCCATGAGTGTCTGGTCAGACACACTGGCGGCTGCTCAACCACTAAATGGCCCAATCACAAAACCCTATGACTCGTGGAAAACAACAGATCAATAGCGCTTCCTCTGGTTCTCGCCTGCGTGCTTGTATATCCGTGTATGAGAGAGAGAGAGAGCGCAGATGAAGGCAGACCATTTTGCACCCATATGCCCACTCAAATGGCATTCGAAAGCAGGAGTATGTTTTCTTTTTTTGTTCTTGTTGTTCCTTGCATTGGTTTTAAGCACACACGGTCCTGATTACAGTCTCCCTTTGGAGACGGCAGAAATAAAGAATGATCGCTGAGCAGGGAGAGACAAATTTACGCTCTGCGAGCAGCATTCATTACAAACAGACTGCCGTGTGTGTGCTGTGTGGCCGAACTCGACCTCAAGAGTTAGCAGATTGAAAGCCAAACCCTCTGCCGCTGCCAAACAGATCAGATTAGAAATGCAGTCGAGCACTCGGCAGCAAGACAACAAGACAGAAGGCAGACAGATAGACATGCGAGAGAAAGCACCAGTAATATTGGATGAAATGGTCGTTTTTTTTGGCAGGTGCAAATACGCTCTGTGTCAGGTGTTTACAAGGCGACAGATATATGGTCGAGAATTCTGTCAAAATGTCAAAACAGAGCTTCATTTCCGCCTGAGTGTAGACTACTCAAACAATGATGTTTCTGCTGATCTAGTACTCCGCTTGAGATGCATTCATGCAGAAAGGTCTAGAGTATGAAATGTTGATCCAGAAGAGCATAATGTGCATTGAAGCAGAAAGGAAAAGAAATCTAACAGTTGTGTTAAAATAGAAAGGCTGAAAATCCTGAAATTGAGACGTATTGATTCAAAATGTTCCAGAAGTTTATTGATGCAGAGGATCCCAAAACTAGAACTAAAAGATAGAACTAAAGATAAAACTTGAAATAAATTGGAAGCAGAAAGCCGAGAAATTTAACATGTTGTGTTAAAGCACAAGAGTAGAAAAATCTAGAACTTGAGATGATGTTGTTGCAGGAGAGCAGAAAAAAAATCTTTGAATTGATTTACTGAAGCACAAAGTCCAAACAATCCAAAACTGAAGATCTGTTGATGTAAAATATTAGAAAATGAGATGTGATAAAGTCCGGGAGCAGAAAAAACTAAAACATTAGTAAAGAGAAAACCAAAAAACAGCATATGCTAGTCAGGTATGTTTTGAAGCATGGCTGTTGGTTTGAGCTGGTTTGAGCTGGTCCTA
This sequence comes from Carassius auratus, assembly GCF_003368295.1. Taxonomy (NCBI): domain Eukaryota; kingdom Metazoa; phylum Chordata; class Actinopteri; order Cypriniformes; family Cyprinidae; genus Carassius; species Carassius auratus. Next base: position 52,618 of record NW_020525742.1, read on the forward strand.
AGCAACTAGCTCCTGCTCAAAAATCTAGAACTTGATATGAGTTGAAGCAGAAAGATCTAGAACTTGAGATATGTTGATGCAGGTGAGCAGAAAAAGCAGAAAAGACAAACAATCCTGTTAATGTGGAAAGACAAAAACTTCAGAAAAGAATCAGAACTCATGTGTTGAAGCAGAAATATCTAGAACTTGACATATATGGATGGAGAAAGGCAGAGCACCACCGGCCTATCCTGGATGTCAAGCCTCTAGAAAATCACGCAGCCTGATCACGTCACACGGGTAACCAGGCAGTGCAGATTTTCCTGTGGCATTAAAGCCTGTGATGGCCAGGGGTAATATTTTAACACCACGGCTGTTTACCCCGACAAATACACACACACTCATAATCATATTGCAGAAAAAAACAGCCCATGTTCGTATGTGTGTGTGCGGGAGAAAAACAGCCCTGCCGCTGAACAATCAGCAGTCCTCCGCGTGTCTCTCTCTCTGGGCGGCGTCATGGCAACGGAACAGCTTCAATTAGAGGAGAAGAAAGCGTTTCCCCTCGGCATGGCATTGGAGAGAGAGCCGAGTGTCAACGAGCGCGGAAAAGGGAGGCAGTGTGTGTGTGAAAAAGATTGTGAGCAGGAGGTAGGCAGAGAAAACGAGCGCCGGGGAAACGTGTGTGAGGCTGAGATTGCGAGAGAGGGAAAGGGAGCGTGTCTGAGTGTGTGTATGTGTGTATGTGTGTGTGTGTGCGCGCGCTACAGATTGCAAGGAAGCAAGCCAGAGAGACAAAGCAAGCGAGTGAGATTGAGAGGGAGGGGAAAGTGTGTGTGTGTGTGTGTGTCAGAGCAGCCAGAGACAGACAGTGTTTTGCCTGCGTTAGCGCAGCTAATGAAAAATGAATGAACCCACGGGAGAGAAAGAGAGGGAGATACAGAAAGATGGAGCGGTAGTTAAGCGCTTGCAATATTTCGTCAGTGCCATGTGTGTTTAGAGGGGTTGGAGTGAAAGGGAGTGAAAGGTTGGCCTTGTGCAGGGTCAAGAGGTTAAGGCCACATACTCTATGCAAGTACACAAGTCTGTTGCTCTGGCGGTTACTTTCAAAAGTCTTTACCATTTTAACTAGACGTAGTTAGCTATAAACGTTCAACGTTTAATAACTTCTACTAATTTACAATACTTGACGGTACGTGTCAGTTTATGCTAATATTGCTCGTGACTTTGTCAACGAAAATATTTCTACACAAGCCACATACTTGTGGTGTTGCCACATAAACCTCTAAAAGAGTTTTTGAATTAATAGTTTGAGTAAATAAAACTCTGTTTTTGAACAAGTCAGTTGAGTGAATAATTCAATGACAGGTTTAAAGACAGTGTCTGCGTTAATGATGCAACTTGCAAATCCCCATGGACTAAATATCAGCCCATTAAATTCACGAACCGTTGAATAATACTGTATAAAGCAAACCCATTTTGTTATTGCAGCACTTTTTATTACCTCTTACGGGTAAATCTGTGTTTGAGTCATAAGTGTAGAGTATTTGTTTTAATCAGCATGCCAGCACTAGTCAGTTAATGCAGCAACTAATATTGCATACCACTTTTGAAGAAGTGCTTTTTTTTTTGGTGTACAGCATTGGCTGAAGCATACCCCATTTATACCCGCGATGCTCATTAACTCCTATGGTTAATTCGAGATCATCTGAGTCACAGGTGAATCATGCTTAAACCAAACCTACGCCACTGCACAGTTCTACTTGTCCCTTAAGTTTGTCGGTCACTTTAAAACACACACTCTTGCTTGCATGCTTTGCCATTTGATCTCTCTCGCATGTTCACGTTCACTCTCTTCCATTCGTCTTTGTCACCTTTCTCTGACCTTTGCCGCCAACCGGGGGAAATCCACCCGCTGGCTTGCAAAATACCACCTGCTACAGACAGACCCCTACAGAAATGGGAGATGGAGAGAGATGACTGACAGGGACTTCATGAGTTAGAGGGCCCCTGTCTCAGCACAGCTGCAGAGAGATCGAGACTGATAAAGATAGATAGAAGGAGCTATTCTCCCTCTCCGTCTCAAAGACATTCCTCTGGAGCGTTGGCGGTGGTTCTGATATTCCCCACTGCTGCTCTGGTATTCCAGGGTCTGTGTGCGGAGATTGATAGCTGAGCGTTGCTATTTTTGACAAGCTGGTGTCGACATGTTGACGCCACCCCACCAACAACAGCAGCGCCACAGCTGGGTACGATTTTCGCTTTCACACTGAAAACGTGTTCTACACTGCAAGTAAGCAATACAACACACAAAAAGCTGTAGTTACGGTGTGTTCACATTGACAGCAATTAAATCAAGGGAGGTCACCAAGTTGCTGTCTTGTTGGTTGTTGGTAGATATTCTCAAACCTGGGACACACCAATCTGATGTTCAGCCGTCGGCGAGCGTCTGTCGGACTAGTGTGTTTGGTGCGGTCCACACGTCGGCTCTTGTCGGGCACACATCAGCAGAAGTTTGTCCGATTCAGGGCCGTCGTGAGAGTGGGAACTCTGATTGGATGTTCATTTTATCGAACAGGAAAGTCATTAAAGTGATGACAACTAGTAAATGAAGTAAATGAAGGCTGCACAGACAGAAGGCGGTTTTAATGTTACGTGATCTTACCCAAGCATTCCAGTATGCAAATATATTCAAAACAACAAGAGCCGCTTAAAATGAAGAAAATTAACAACATAGCTGAAATTCAAAATGGTAAACATTATATCTCGTTTATCCTTTTTTCAGTTTCTCATTTTAAATGACAAATGTATACCATTGATAGATGTTGATATAGATAGTTAATTCCTCTCATGTGGGCGCAAAACGCACGTGTTAGTTTGTAGTCGGCTGTAATCGGTGTGGTGTGTTCAAGTGCATCTTTTTGTTCCAACGCTGCCGATGTGAGGCAAAAACACATCAGCTTTGGTCGCTGCTAGTTCTCCGAAGTCGGCTTGGTGTGTCTCGGCCTTTACTCCGCTGGTATCTGACTGGACTGTCTTCTATCCCACTGGTAGTCACTGGATGGTTTTTTGGCATATTTAAATTCAACATTACTAATGGTTGCGTATTCCATTTCAAATCATACGAAATTTGTCTTTGCAAAATTGCTGCCATTGTGAATATTGCTTAACTTCGTCCGCAATGAAAGCATGTGATGCTGCACCAAATCGAATGCAGTCCAGTAATCATAAAAATGCAGCAAAATATTGGCGTGACAAAACTAAAATGCTTCACTGTCAACAAAGCTTTGCATACAACATTGCCTGGCATAATGAAACTAAATGGTCCAGTTAAAATCGAGATATGTCTGCACTTGAATCTGTACTAAAATAAAACACATCTACTTGGCAAACTATGCTTTATATGCATTAAAGCAGCATAGGCTGTCCATATTATAATGCACAAGCAAGAAATGCGACAAAAATAGTATGGTCCCATTATATCATCAGTGTGGTTTACAATGCAGTTTATAACTTTTAAAATAAAAGACAAAAACTAAAATGCTACCATTATATTATACAAAACTGTTTATGCTGCATATATGTGATGACCTACCAAAACTAAAATGCATCTACAGCATCTACAATGCATGCTGTTTATACTACTAGCATTTGAATTCGCGTAACACACTAAAACAATCAGCAATGCTGTCTACACTGCATGCATGTGACTTGAAAAACTAAGATGCTCCAAGCACAAGTGTTTCTACAATTTGCATGCATGCAGTATAGGTAATTTCACTGATAATAACTGGGACATGCTAGTTTTAGCGCCTTACACCACTTGCTTCCAGCATAGATAGGATATAATAAACCTCCTACTAAAGATAATAGGCAATGCAGTCCTGTCAATTTATATCCGTACATAAACATTCATTATTTTCCATGATGGCTGGATAGTATGTCCTCTAGTCTTGATCACAACAATCTACAGAAAAGCCGAATCTCTTTCCCTCTCGCTTTCTCTCTTCTGCAGTAAATGCCAGGGACTCCAATCACGGACCTCCCGTTGAGCTCTTTGGCTTTGACTGACACAACATTCGGAAACACACTGGGATTTGAGTGTGTGTGTGTTTGCGTGTGTTTCCTTAAGTAGCATGGCAGCCCCCACCCACATTTGATCTCCCCTGCTTCTCTCTCTATCCGGTTCTAATCTGTGTCTCGTTTCTCTCACCCACGAACTCTCGCTCCCTAAAGACCACATCCATTCAGCGTGAGAGAATTTCTCTCTCACACAGTTCGTACTGTAAGCTACAGCTGTATTTATTGTTCTATTGTTGGCTAACTAGACCAGACAGGTGTGTAACTCTGGGGTATATGTGGTTTCAAGGTGTAGCGTGTTGGGAAATGACTAACTAGCTCTATCTTTCTGTCAGCAATGAATCGAAATGAAGGCATTCAAATTCACGGATTATGCACGGACTTACTAAATAATGAATTTTTGTTTTTCATGCCTCTCTCCAAAAACCACGTTACTGAAAAATTTAGCGCCGCTACTTTTAGTTCGCTACTCGCTAACACTTCAGTTGAACTACGTTACACCTCAACAGCGCGCACACACAGCAAACACTGCTCAGCGGAGCGACTGATTTTTCACAGAGCCAGTGAGTTGTGAAAACAGAGAGAGAGAGAGAGAGAGAGAGAGAGACGAGTGATGAACAGAAAAGAGGAAAAGCGAGCAGGACACAGGGCTCCGCTCAGCCAGCAAGGCTCCGCTGCTCTGCGTGAGTGTGTGACTGTCTCATGTGGGCCCTTCAGTCCTCGAGGCATTTTGTTCCCCCTCCTTGCGCCGGCCCCCAGCCCTGCTAATCCTTTTGAGACACACACACGCACACACATTTCCCAAGGCTCCGAGATGCTCTACGCTGCTGCTTATCTCTGCACTCCACCGAGCTACACCACACTACACACACACACACACACATGCACACGGCAGATCTCAACTCTGGCTCTAACACCCAACATGTCTACACTGCAATTGCACGACGTGACAAAACTAGATCGCTCCCATTATAAAACATTGACGATATGTTTAATGAAACCAGAGTTTCCTTTTATGTGAGTATTCCAGTTTGTGCTTTTGCAGTGTGGACCATGTCATTGATTTAAACAATCTTCTGGTGTTGTCTCTTTGCTTCACTCGGCTTACAGGTTTGTCGATTATAACGGAAAGTAGTTGTGTCGCATTGCACGCTTGCATTGCTTAGACAATGCATTACACATTTGAAGTTTTAAAAGCTGTGCTGATTATCACAAGAGTTGTCTAGTTTTGATGCATCATTTCAGTTGGTTTATGTGTAGACAACTTTGAAGTTTAGCATTCTTGATTTGTTGCAACCCGCATTTGCTGTGTCCACAGCTTTGATGATTTTAACGGGAAAGTTCTAGTTTCGTCATCTTGCTATGTGTACACGCAAGCGAAAGTTATATATAAACTTTTTTGTCCCATTTCTACTCACTTGCTGTGTAGACTGAATTGTGGCCGCATTTTGCTTGCATGCAGTGTAGACAGATTCACTACCCTGCTTCATATGCTTGCAGTGTCGAATAACAGGCAAATTTATTAACAGCAGTTATATTGCATTTCTCAGTTGCAGTGTATATTTCATTAATTATAATGCGCGTCTTCTAGATTGGTTGCAATTTTCACTTGAAGTGTTGGTTATAATGCAAAAGTTGTATTTCACACTTGGAATTTAAATTGCTTTGTTGCTGAATTTCACTCGCTGGCAGTGTAGACAGATTCACTAATTATATCGGAAATATTCTAGTTTTGTCACATTGCTTCCACACACTTGCGGTGTAGATAGTTTTATTGATTTTATTGCCAGTGTTCTTGTGTTGTCGCATCACGCTCTCTGCTCTGCTCCACCCTGTAATTTACCACAGCTTTTACAATTTGCGTGGGATCGTTTCATTCCTGTATAATCAATATTTCATAATTCCGTAACGTAAGATGCTTTTAGGAGCCTCACATTTCTTCTGGAGTGTTCACTGAAGGGTCAGCCAGGATACAGATGCCTCGCAAATGTCTGACTGTCATTTATTGTTTTTGGAGACGGAACGTCATCCTTTGATCACACATGTGAAATATGAAAGTAGCTTGGAAGGTAGAATCATTAATAAATACATTTATTCATAAGAATAATAATCATAATTTCACAGCCAGCACTATATGCTTTCAAATATAAATGTTTCATAAGCTCTTTCTTCTCTTGCAGACAATCTGTGATGCTGTTTGGAAGAAATTTCACAGATAATATGGATTTTGCTCATACACGTCTTCCAGTCGGTCTGTTTTTTATCCATCTTTCCTATTTTGTTTTTCAGCACGGACTTTCAGTCAGACTCTTGGCAGACTGTTAGCTGTCCCATAATCCCCTTTGATGCAAGGAGTAGAGGTCAGGGCAGGGTCATGGTTGCTGTGAGAGCACACATGCACGCAAACACATGCACCAGGAATTTTATTCTAGGCTGACTTCCTCTGATCGCTGCAGATTTTCCCAACAGCGCAGTCTTTCGCTCGCTCTCTCTCTATCTCGGAACATCTGTGTGTGATCGGAGTCGTGCATAAATTATTCTCTGGCAGCAGCGCCATGTCTGCGTCTCTCTCCTCGTGGGTTTTCTCTTGCGTCCTCTGACTCTTTCAGATCACAAACAGCGCAGGGTTTCTGTTGGATTGCGATGTCTAAGCAGTGGTAGATGCACGTGTATGCTCTCTCACGTACACACGTATGCACATATGCGGTGGTGCTGCATTTTAAGAAGAGCGGCCTTTGCCGTCGTAGAGTTTCACATCTCTTTAACACTGCAGCACACAAAAGGACATCCTGTTTCCTGGAGCACAAACACACACACACACACACATTTAGTCCATTGTGAGCTTTGAGCACTCTCACTCTCTCAGTTAACCCTTTACAGCACCATTCTCTGCATACAGACCTATAGAGCTATTTAGCTTTTTGTGTCTGCTGTGTCCTTTTTTGTTGTTTTTTTCGGTCCTGTTTGTCTTGATTTTGATAAATACATTTATATAAATTGTATAATACGTACAAAGATGAGAGGGGGAAAAAAGACAATACAGATGAAACCGGGAGGAGAAAAGAGATCAAAGATGAAACCGGAATGAGAAAAAGACAGCACAATGAAGATAAATAGACTGGGGGTAAAAGCAGAAGAACATGGAACAAAATTGATCAAGATGTGATGGAGGGGATGAGAAAAAAGATGATAAGAAAGATTTAAGATGTGATGGGGAAAAAAGAGGAAAAGAGGCTAAATGTTTTGACTTGGAAGAGAAAAAAGGAGAAAGCGATGAGGCAGAAATCAGAAGGAGGGGATGGGAATGAAAAAGAGGCAATGCAAAGAACTGAAAGTGGCAGATGTGAAAGACAACATAAAGACGTGACACAAAGATTATCCAGATGTGACAAAGAGACGAATTTGAAATTAATGAGAAAGATTGGAGGTAATGATGAGAGAGATGTGAGACGGAGAGGAGAAAGTGATTAGACAGAAGACAAAGTTAAAGACGTGAGAGGAGACAGAGTCATGGCAAACGAGAATGTTTTGGCTGAAAAAGAAAAGAAAATGAGAAGAAATGAGGCAGAAATCAGGAGGAGACCGGAATGAGATAGAGACAGCATAGAGGAGAAAGAAACAAATGGGAAAAATATGAAGAAAATCAAGATGTGACAAAGAAAGAGGTAAGAAATAGATAATACAGAGATTAATGAGAGATGTGACACAGAGAGCAGAAAGTGATGAGACAGAACACAAAGTTAAAAGAGATAAGAGAGAGTGAGGGACAAGGGACAAATTAAAGAGTTCAGGCAGAAATCAAAGAGGAGAAAGAAAAAAAGTGAGACATAAATGGTAGAGGATTAAGATGTTACAAAAGAAAGAGTGAAAGAAGAAAGTTAGAGCAAAGATGAGAAATATATGAGGTAGTCCTGAGCATGATGTGAGACAGATCTGAGAAAGATAAAACAGAAAAGGATGAGACAGAGAAAAGAAAGGCGGCAATCTAAAAGGAAGAACGGGACAGTAATAAGGGAGACAGGAAAGATGAGGTAAAACAATTAATAAGAAATGAGACAGATGGGGAATACATGAAACAAAGAAGATCGAGATGAGACAGAGATGAGAAATAGATGATACGGGGAAACAAGAAAGTCATGAGAAAGAGTCTGGCCAATCTAAGAAATATGATGTAAGGATGAGAGAGATTAAACAAGAAAAAAGATGAGACCGAGAAGAGAAAGACAGCAACGTGAAAGGAAGAATGAGATCGTAATGAGAGAGATATGACAAAGATGAGGATAAAGACAGTGAAGAGAGAGGGTGATAGAGAGATGGCAGCCGTCAGGTGAAGAGGAAGCAACGGGTGAGTAGACACCTCTGCAGTATTTAGCAGAGACTGTGTGTGTGTGCGTGTGACAGCTTTTTGCATGACTAATGTGCCAGTGAGAGCCTGAGTCTGCGTTTACTGCCGCCCAGAGCTGCCCAAGACCAACAGCGCCGCCCGACCAATGAATATTTAAAGCCTGTGTGTGTGTGGGGCTAGGATCATTTATTAATGCCGGCGGAGGGAGAGAGATGAATAGATTGGCTGTGTACACAGAGCCAGGGCCAGGACGAGGTGAATGGCAGAGCAGTGTGTGTGTGTGTGTGTGTCACCCTGCGCTGTCTTCTGTTTGGTCTGAGGGACTGAAGCCCTGCATCTATTTATAGATCCATTATACATCCATTATTAATCTCTCCATCCAGCCCTGATGAAAAGAGAACCATCACCCGAGCAACCGGACCACAAACGCACACGCAAACACACACACAAAAGCCAAGGCTAATCGCAGCTGCATACGGAAGAAAATGTGTGTCAATGTTCCTTTTCTGTTTACACACACAAATTTCACATAGTCAACAAAAATGTACAACTTTTTTTTTTTTTTTTGAAAACTGCTCAAAATATTCATGCTTAAAATACATAGTCTTTTGATTGCTACCGAATTTGGCTAGTTTTAGATTAAAAAAAAGCAGTAAGCGATTTCTGAGAAACACGGTTGAAAGTGGATCGGACTGAGCACCAAAACAGATTTCTAGCCTGTCTCCAGCAAGGGACGTGTCCACTCACGATGGGGCAGCTGCATGTGTCCTTTGGGGGCAGAGCTGTCAAGATAGGCCTATGATCCTTTGAGGAGGGGTGTGTTTGTTTTGGTGATTTAAAAAAGCAGCGGTGTTTCTCAGAAACTGCACTTTTAATGAGGCAAACAAGGGCTGAGCTTAACTATAGGTTTTTGTATTTGTTTCCATTGGTTTGGTTTATAGCTCCTTATTTGTCAAATGTTGCATTAAAATCCACACGCCACATTAGCCGCCTATTCTACTTACATAATGTGATGTATTTCTGAGTAAATAAAATCCATACAGGAAAACAGTTTATTTAGGCTTCACTTAATAGTGAGTATCAATGGCGGAAAAAGTTGTGCTATTTGACTTTATGTAGGGTCATAAGTGTTTTTTTTTTCCCCTATTCTTTTTAGATAATTTTATATTAACCAATCAGCTGTGCGGGAGGATCTTTATATTTTGTAGTGATTGTGATTGGTTTAATTTATCTTTCCTTTACATCCTTGTCAAACATCTTGAGTAAATAATCTTGATATTAGCTCTTTTGGATTTGGAAAAGTGTTTACCAGCAATAAACTGTGTTTCTATGTAAAGTGGGATCAGTGGGATGAGTTAATTGCATTTAAAACCATAGATTTTGCTCCCTGGGCGATTTACTAGCCCAGATTAGCTTGTACCTTTTCACGAATAAATTTAATGTAGAGATATAAATAAATAAATAAATAAATATCACCCTATATAAAAATGAGTTTCACAGAAGATGAGAAAGTGGACAGAAATGCAACAGACAACGTTGGAAATACGCGCCGCTAACATTCTGGAAGAGAAAGAGAAAATGCTACACAAAAGTAGCCTGACTAGCTGTTTACTTTCCTTAATGTTATGCGTGTGGGGCTACTTCGAGATTTCTAAACATTGTTTACCACTGCTGTTGATCTGTTCAGTTTTCTCTGAGGTTGAAAGAGCCCTAGGCTATATGAAAATCGTGTGTGTAACGGTTAGTTGTTTAACCACAAGCCTTTACAACAGGGTTTTCCCCCCTCTGGGTCTACAGGTGTGTGTTTGCGCGTAAGCTACACAGACGGACGGATTGACTCATATCGAGATTGTGAGGAACTGACGATGAGCGAAAACGAGAAAACGTGAGTGAGAGTGAAAACACACGCACGCACAGTCACACACACACACACACACACACACACACACACACACACACACAGAGAGAAAACGAGCAGACAGATTTCGCTCTGATAATGTGTGTGCGAAGGAGAAGAGATGTTTGTCGTTTACTTTGCCTAATGAATAATCACTATGGCTCCGAGTCTTCCCTCATTTTTCAAAACCTTGCACTTTTCTGAGCGCAGCACGACGGCTATGTGTGTGTGCGCGCGCGCGCCTGATAGGAGTGTGTGTGTGTGCGCGCGCGCGCCTGATAGGAGTGTGTGTGTGTGCGTGTGTGTACTTCCTGAGAGCCGAGCAGCATTAACTCTGCCTCCGGTTTCCAGCGGCGAGAGGAAGGGAAAATTAATTTTGCGCAGAGGAGAAAAGCGTGCGTCCGGGACAGAGGACGCTAAAATCTTATGTACAACCTAACAGAAGGGGTCTGAAGTCAAGAGGGTCAAGAGTGTACAGCAGGCTGTCGTAAAACACAAACACACACACACACACACACACACACACACACACACACACACACAGACAACATATTGGATAATGACGGCGAGAGACGGAGCCGAGGATTTCTCATTTTGAACCCCTGACGTCCCTGTAATACATTTCTGATAAATGATTGTGTTTCAAAGTAATGAATTAGCCTCATTAAGCGGATGACTGGATCTCTAGAAAGGCGAGGGAAAAACTCCGAAGGGGGAGGTGCGGTGTATGTGTGTGTGTGTGGGGGGGGTATATTTCATCAGCGAGCGGAGAAAAGAAAGCGCGTGTGTGCGCGCGAAAGCGGGAGGGCGGGGGAGAGAGAGAAAACGGGCGTGTGTCTGCGCGGTAGGAGAACAGAGGAGTGACAAGCTTTGTGCGGAGAGATGGAGCAAGCGCAGGAGGAAAGCCACGGAGGAGGGGGTGCGGGAGGGAACCAGCCTGGTGGGAGATTAAGAAGGGCTGTTTTAGCACAGCGTTCCCGCTGGCTTCTTATCTGGATGGTTGATACCGCTCTGAGCCGGCGCTGCACAGAGACGGGTTTCCTTGTCTCTAACTTTCTCCCTCTTCTTCTGACTCTGAGCTGATGCTTTGTTCAGTTGTGTGTAGAACACCTGTGCTATTTGTTTCCATGTGCTTTTCCCTGTGCCATTCAAAAATTTATCTCAGTAAGATTTTTATAATTTAGGAATTTATCTTAAAATATAGCATATTGTTTTGGTATTCTAGTTTTCATGTTGTCTGTATTTAAGATTTTTTATCTTTGTGTCTCTTTCAGTTCTCTGTATCATGTTTGTATTCTAGCTTTTTATTTTCATGTCTGTTATATTATTTTCAGTTCTCTTTTTCGCTTACATCTTTTCACTTATTTTGTGTCTGCACTAGTTCTTGTTAGTGTTTGTGTTTAGTTTTGTCTGACGTGTCTGTATTCTGTTTTTCTTTTGTCTGTTTTACTTTCGTGTTGCGTCTGTACTCTAGCTTTTTGTTGTCTCTTATTTTTGTCTGTTGCATCTGTATTCTGTTTTTCTGTTGTCTGTTTTATTTTTGTATGTTGTGACTAGCTTTGTAGGTTGTGTTTTCTGTTTTTTCTGTTTGCTGTCTTTTGTCTGTAGTATCTGTACTGTAGTTTTAATTGTGTCTTTGTTTTAGTTCTGTCTGTATACTAGTTTTTTTATTGGTCATGTCTGTTTCAGTTCTGCCTGTCATGTCTGTGATTGTCTTTCATGTCTGCATCTTATTTTTGTGTCCTTATTCTGCCATTCAGTTATTTTATGTTTGTATTAAAGTTATTTATTGTTTAATTGTTTCAATTCTCTCTATTGTGTCTGTCTTGTAGATTTTGTTGTGTCTGCTTCAGTTCTGTCTGTATTCTATTTGTTGTTTGTTCTTCAGTTTTCTCTGCTGTGTCTGTCCTTTATTCTCTTTTTTTGTATTAAGTTGTTTTTTTCTGTCTGTTTTCTACTTTTTCATGTCTTGTCTGTGTTTCAGTTTTCTGTATCATCTGTCTTTAGTTTTCTTTGCCATGTCTGTATTCAGTTTTGTGTCTGTAGTGTCTGTATTCTGTTAATTGTGGTATATGTTTCAGACCTCTCTGCCATCTCAGTATTTGAGTTCTCTCTTGTATTCTTTCCATCATGTCTGTATTCTACTTTTTTGTGTTTTGTTCTGTCTGTGGTGTCTGTATTCAGTTTTGTGTTGTCTGTGTTTCTGTCTGTTGTGTCTGTATTGTGATTTTATGTTTCAGACCTCTCTGCCATGTCAGTATTTCAGTTCTCTCGTCTTCTTTCCATCGTGTCTTTATTCTACTTTTTTGTGTTTTAGGTTGTCTGTGCTTCTGTTCTGTCTGTGGTGTCTGTATTCCAGTTTGTCTGTGCTTCAGTTCTGTCTGTGGTGTCTGTATTCCAGTTTGTCTGTGCTTCAGTTCTGTCTGTGGTGTCTGTATTCCAGTTTGTCTGTGCTTCAGTTCTGTGTGTGGTGTCTGTATTCCAGTTTGTCTGTGCTTCAGTTCTGTCTGTGGTGTCTGTATTCCAGTTTGTCTGTGCTTCAGTTCTGTCTGTGGTGTCTGTATTCCAGTTTGTCTGTGCTTCAGTTCTGTCTGTGGTGTCTGTATTCCAGTTTGTCTGTGCTTCAGTTCTGTGTGTGGTGTCTGTATTCCAGTTTGTCTGTGCTTCAGTTCTGTCTGTGGTGTCTGTATTCCAGTTCGTCTGTGCTTCAGTTCTGTCTGTGGTGTCTGTATTCCAGTTTGTCTGTGCTTCAGTTCTGTCTGTGGTGTCTGTATTCCAGTTTGTCTGTGCTTCAGTTCTGTCTGTGGTGTCTGTATTCCAGTTTGTCTGTGCTTCAGTTCTGTGTGTCATGTTTTTGTAGTTCTCTGTGTCTTGCTGTTTTACATCTCTATAGTGTCTGTGTTTAAATGTTGTCATGTTTCTGTATCAGTTCTCTCTGTTGCGTCTGTATCCTAGCTGTTCACATCTAACCTGTATCATAGTTCTGCCACATCTGTACTGTATTTCTTCAGGTCTAATCCAGTTTTTTTGTCACATCAACTGTAACACAGACATGACACAGACAAAACTGGAACAACATAGAAAATGTCAAAAGGGTGAAACAATGAAATAGACGACACGGCTTTCTGTTATTTGTATTCTAGTTGTTTGTGTTTTGTCTGTGTTTCAGTCCCATCTGTATTCTAGTTGCATGCTATGTCCTTTTCGATTCTTTGCCTTGTCTCTATTTCTGTTGTTTGTGTCGATATTCCCATTCTCTGTCACATCTATATTGCAGTTCTCCACGTTGTGTCTGTCTTTCGCATGTGGCGGTAAAAAGCTGCAAGCCTGTAAGTGTTCACCTCAACACAGCACATATGGAAACAATGAAGCCAACAGCTGTCACAGGGTGTGTTTGAGCGGCCTGGGAGATGGAGGGGCTTAGGGGATGGGTGTGTGTGTGCACGTTTGCCGCGTGCACAAACAAGTGGCCAAAATCAAACCCCACAATCTGTTGAACATTGACATTGTGTGAATGCATGTGAGTCTTTGGGGAGAGAGCCCCCTGTTTAGTGAGAACAATGAATTGAATCGAAGGATAAGAAAAAAACGGGGCAGGGGGGCAAAATGTAGGCAATAAATTTCAATTGCGTGCTTTTCTTCCGCTCCGGGCAGTTACACAGATAGAGAGGTAGAGAGACGGATGAGAGAATAGGGAATGCAATCTCTGCCCATCAACCATAAATCACTAACCAAAAAAAAAAAAATGGATATGACAACATTTTTCACTTAGCGCAAAGCAGAGATTAGGAGTGCTAAGTCATGGAAAGAATTACATCTTCAAACCTTTTCCTCCCCAAAACATGACCACACACCTCGCCAAATGTCTTTGTTTAATATTTGTTTTTAAGGAAATGCTTCTCATTGACACTTGATGTGCAAAGTATAACCTCTGTCCTAAAGCAATTCGCTAACCATCCCACAAATCTCCGCTCTGCTTCAGAGGCACCATACCTCTTTTATAAGAGTTCACGCACACACACACACACACACACACATACACACAGAGCCTTCCAGTGCTGATTAGAAAATGCATTATTCATTATAAATCTGCACACGAGTCACATGGACGTGGAAGAATAGAAAGAGATTGAACGAGAGAGATAGGTAGAGGGTCAATTCAGCATTTCGTCGATGCTTCCCTCTCAAGAGGATTGGAAGAAGTGTGTAAATATGTCAGTGAGCATGTGTGCGTCTGCACATGTGGGCGTGGCTGCCCTTTGGGACGCGTTGACCCTCTAATTGACCCTGTCCTCATAGTCACCGGCCGACACGCACGGATCCAGCGGGGCTAAACGCTTGCAACACTCCTGCCTGCCAGTCAAATCCACGGGGGGGCTGACACTCTCCAGAGCACACACACACACACACACACACACACACACATGCATGTATTAATATTCAGCGTGTGTGTACAGACCCCGTCCCTGGTGGCCGCCTGCTACACCGTTCCACAGTGCAGCGGTCCGTCGAGATTTAGAGACCCGAGACTGCTATTACTCACCAGCTGACAGCACACACACACAAATACACACACACACACACAGACGGCAGAGCAGCTTGGAACGCCCTCAACAACCGCGGCATGACACGAATACAGCAGTATGGCGATGCGGTGAATTACCAACTCGGAGAATAACAATTCAAACTCTCATGGAAACCTCGGAGGCTTTGATTTCACCCAACGCCTGAGCGGTTAAACATGTTTGACCTTGTGCAAATAGAGTTTGTTTTGATTTGCAAAGAGGACAAACAACTGCTCCTTATTCATGAAATTCTTGAGTTAACCTAAAAAATGTATGAAAATCACAGTTGTTTCCTAACGAAGAACAGAATTTGAAATTATTACATAAACACAAAAACAGTGGTAACTTGAACGCACCAGCAGGCCGAAAAAATAAATGCTGGTGTAGTTTCAAACATAGAAGGAAGAATCATTCAAAATTGGCAAAATAAACTGAATATTGAAGTGCCCGTATTATGCTATTTAAAAGGTTTATAATTTGGTTTTGGGAGTTCCCAACAACAGGTTTACATACATGCAAGAAGGAAAAAACTTTCATTTTCTTAAAATATATGCATTTAAATTTACTTTATTTCTTGACTTTCAAATGTATTATTCAAAGATTAATTTTTCCAAAAACCCCTCCTTTGTTTGAGGCTACTTTGCGCTGATTGGTCTGGTGACTCAGTCTGTTGTGATTGGTCGACTGCATATGGCACACAATATAAACGGAACATAGTAAGGAGTCGGACCCAAACAATACTGGTTTATACACATTAGCTGAACACAGACACTGAATACTGATAAATCACTACAGTTTGTAAACTAACTTATTGCTGCATCCTTGATCATGACTAAAGTAATAAGAACGACAGACATTAATCGACAAATTTCTAGATAATAGTGGGCCTACAGTTGATTAGCAGAACTAAACCGGAGATATAAAGCTGCACTGAGTGCATACACAACACACAAAACAACATATTTTGCACACTCTACAGAAAATTAAAGAAATGGGTTTTGATTTGGAGGAGCGAGCTGGTCGAAACAAATTGGGCAGTGACCCATCTTTCAAGGACAACCGTTTAATAAATTCCTTTTTGATCTTGCGGAGATTGGGGAAGCATTGTTGTCAGTGAAATGATGAGAACACAGCAAAAGTTTGGCATTATACTGCTGTGGTATCGAAATAAAGGTAATTTTTAAAAAAAGATTTATTTTCACTTTTATTTGATAGGACAGTATTTAGACAGGAAGCAAAGTGGGAGAGAAAAGGGGGAGGGGACTCAAATACGGGATGCCCAAAACAAAACAATGCTACATGTTGACGCAATGTTGATCAGCCCAATGTAAAGATGAAATTTAACCACTGATTCTTCACAGCCTAATCCTTTGGAAGTGAAAATAAACCAAATTTACTTCCACAACATCTTCTTGACATTGTTATCCACATGAATTAGCTACAACATTTGGTGGGAGTTCAAGTTTCCGTGGGATGCAGAACGTATCGGAATAATGCAAATGTGGTAACTTGTGGTCAGTCACAAAAAAAAAATCTTAAATTCACAAGAACCTCAATGTTACAGTTTAAAAAAATATATATATACAGTACTAAAAACAGTAGTATGTTAAGGAGATAAATAAATACTTTATATTAAAAACTTACAGGAACTGTTATATTCTTTTTGCAAATTACCAAAAGACATGCAGAAACATTTAAGAACATTGAATACTTGAATACGGCAGTGTGGTGAGACAATGAATATTGGGCTCCATCCAGTAGAATACATTTATTCATACAAGAATCACTGTTTGTTTGGCCACAAACAACAGAATAAGAAAACTAGACATTTTTATGCCGATTATACACACATGCACACGCGTCGTCGGGGCCGTGGTAAGCTCAGATGTTCCGTGAAAGCCCCCAGACAGAATTTTCCGATAAACAGCCACACGCTCGCAAGCATACGGCCACGCTATGGGGGAAATAATGACATCATGGTCACGGCAGGTCTGCTGGCAGAGCGTAGGCGACTGTGGCCCGGGGAGAGGAAACGCCACTATGTGTGTGTGTGTGCTTCCTGAAAAGGCTGGGAAACACTAGCGTCGGCTGGGGGAAAAACCTTTGAGGTTGTTCATCAAGCTGTTCATGGAATCCACGTGTTTCACCAGCGGAGAGAAAGAAAAAGAAGGATTGATGAGGTCCAAAAGACGATAGTAGGTGAGAGGAATGAAATAAATGACAAAACAGGTTTAAAATGCAAAGGGGTAAAAAAATCAACAAATGCGAGAAAAGTGTGACTTTTCCAGATGAATTTTCCATATGCTTTCAGTGGGATTTAAGAAATATTTGAGCTATGAATGTGTCCTGGTGTCCTGTGGGGTGAGTAAAGACTGTGATCATCTGTTTTACATGTCTTAGAGGAGTTGAGAAACACAGCGCGACACATGTGACCTTGACTTTCGTCTCTTTCAGGTGCCTCTGAACTAGCATAAAGACATGCTAGTGCTAGCGCTTGCAACTGCGTGGTGGTGAAATGTGAACCTCTTTCAGAACCAAACTACATTTGCACTAACTTGAAAGCCGAACAATGATGTAACAGACTGTAACCTGCACTCCAATGTTAAGTTTTGAGTGGTTGTTGAAAATGACTTTGTCTTGCAGTTTCTCCCTGCAGTCCCCCCCTTTTACCATAAAGATGTAAAAAGCTTTCCATTGTCTATTTTCCCAGAATCCACCTGAAGGCAGATGGCACTCAATTCATTCTGTACCAAAAGACATCTGCTTACAGGCCAACTTTAGCTAGACAGAAATCAAGGATGAGATGTTACCGTTTGAGTCATCTTTGCCCGGCAGACATTGACATTTTAAGACAATCGATTAATACAGCTAGACTTCAAGGAGTGTTTGGTCAGGTCTTACAACTCTCTGAACCAGAAATGACTTTCCGGTTCCCTCATGGACAAATAAAAAGCCCCGTCCTGCTGAGATCGAACTTGGAGTCTATATTTATGTAACAGATAGATACAGCCTTAAAATTTGATTTGATTAGGCTTGTATGAGAATTCATGTAAATACTGAAACTTTTTATTATTATTTATTGATAACATTAATAATGTGTTTATTATTATTTTAAAATAATTAAAAAAGTATATATATATATTTTTTAAATAATAAATTGCTGCTGCTAATTTCTATTATTTATATATCATTATAAATAATAATACACTTACAGCTGAGAATGTGTTTAGTATTAACCTTAAACCAAAATCACTCAAGAGGCTTATTTAATAGGAAAAACATTTACTTTATACACAAAAGGAAACTTTTTGATCTTTGTAGCTGAAGCAAACACATGGTTTCAACTCTTAAGATATCAAGGTACACACACAAGGTTTTCTTTCCGGGTACAGCACGTCTGGGCTTTCACTCTTTGGTTTTCCCAAAACGATTCCAAAGTTTGACAGAGGAACTGTCAAAACAAAGTATGTTGTCTGTTGAAGCCCATTTAGCTAAAGCATAGCATAAAGACTCGCCCGAGACCATTTCAAATAAATGTGTGTTTCAGCTTATGCAGAGCGGCCGAGACTTCAAAATTTGTTTGCTCAAGTACCTTTGTTTACTCCAGATTTTCTCTGGCAGAACATGCATGCAGCAGCACAAGAACATGTTTATGTCTGTGTGTTTTCCTACTTGCGTTTACCAGCCAGACCAAAACTACCTCATAAAACCACACATTCCCATCAGACTTACGCAGGAATATTCCAAGTTATTTTCTATGGACCATGTCTGTGGCGTGTTGCTGATTACCACACACAATATTGTATTTACTTTAAAAGAAAGTTATTATAACCTTTTATTCCAACTACAAATGGAATTGCTAAAATGATGATCATTTCCAAACAGATTTACCACAAGAAACCATTTTAATTTATCTTATTTTTAGCTATATTATATTAGAATATATTAACATATAAAGATAAATAGATAGATAAACAAATGAACAGAGGGAGTAAGACTTTGTTTTGCGTTGAAATTATTGTAATATTCAAGGTATGTAATGTTCAAAAGGAATTATAATCTTTGAAAGAAATTAAAAACAATTATTATTTCCAAATGTATGTTACTGTATTAGTTATTTATTAGATATATGATATCAGAATATTATTATAATATAAACATATGACAAAGATAAAGCAATAGACATATAGATACAGTAAAAAGACAGATTAATAGACAGACAAACAAACAAACACACACACACACACACACACACACAGAAAGACAGGCAGATAGATTTTGAGAAGCTTATTTATTCTAAACCAGTCAAAATGAATGTAATCTTCAAGGTTTCCGCAAAGTTTGTCACAAAACCCCTAGTGGCAACAAATGGAATTGCTGAAATAATGATTGTTTCCAAACAACTTTACCATAAGAAAGCATTTTAATTTATAATAATAAATCATTTATTTAACTTATATTACACACACACTTTATACTGTGTATATTAATTGAATATAGTTACTTAAAATTATATATATAAATTAAATTATATATATATTAATTAAAATTATATTATTATTTGAAAATATATATCTTCAGTTGTTTTTTTTTACACCCAAGACAGATGTTACGAACGCACAGTGTGTGTTTTGTAAAAAGCACCTCTTGTAATGCAAATACTAAGAGTTGTATGTATATATATATGTGTGTGCCTCTGTCTGTAGGGGAAGCGCGAGCGTTGATCAGCTGGGAACAAGCATTTGTATGTGTATTTGCGTGTCGGGCTCCCCGTGGCGCTGCCTGCCAGTCGCTGTCACCAGCCTGTGATTGACAGCTCTGATAAGCGAGGAGGCAGGCTGCAAATTCTGCCAGCGCACGTCACGCTCAACATGCGCGTGTGTGTGTGTGAGGCAGCCTGCGAACACTGCCAATGTACGTCACACTTACCCTGTCGGCCTCGTATCAGTCTGAGAGGGAGAGAGAGAGAGAGGCAGTTAGCGGAATGAAAGACTGCCGCAAGCCGGAGAGGGAAGTAGAGCGAGGAAGAGGGGAGAGAGGGAGGGAGACAGACTGTCAGGCGAGAGCAAAGTCACTGGGCAACATCAGCCCGCTTAGTGTGTGTGTGTCTGTTTTATAGGCACAAATACACAAAAATGGACATTCTCAGGTCAGACTATTTCAGATTGTTTTTCGTTAATTTCAGGTAAAAACACACAAGGCTCGTTCCCAAGAACAAAAAGTATATTAGCGTCTACAGCAGTGAATGTTCTATTTTGGGTGGGAAGCGTGCAAGCTTTAATTGTGTGCAGTCGCTAATGCTCACGAAAGAGTGCAATTGCTATTTCCCCACTTTAAAGGTACAGGTTGTGGGACCTGCCACTAGAGGGCTCACTACCTAAACAATAACAATCGCGTGGTTTCATAACGCTAAGAAGGAGCGTGGAATGATGGGATTTGTTGTCTTCTACCCAAGGCCATTAATCAGACGGAAAGATAAATCATGGATTTAACGCAAGTTCAACAATTAGCGCGAGTAGATTACATACAAAGTCAATGCAAAGACGCAATCAGACTATGGATCAGGCGCGTCCTCGTGTGGGTCTAGAGACGCGATGCCCTGCGTTTGGCGTATATGCCCCATAATACTAATCTTGTTGATCGTTATAATAGCATATGTTTTCTGTAAAGATACGAATCAAAACAACTCACCTGTCGAGTAAAACACAAGCGAGATCGGCATCTCTTTCTAGTTGAAGTTTGTCGCGAAGCTACTTTCGCATTTGTCCACACACTGTTGTCATGTGGTTTCTACATCAGTAAAAGGCGGGTAACGAAGGGTAACTAACATCATTGACAGGCGACTGCACTGCCCCGTGCCACTGTTTAGAATGGGAATTTTCTCATGATTTACAAGTAGTTGAAAACATTTGAGATTGTTAGTAATCAGCTGGACAAAATATATAACACTAGCCTAGTGGTTTTTGGATATTTTACTGCAAATATCTTAGAAATTGTACCTTTAACGTGGCACCCGTTTATTTTTCTGCTTTCGCAGGAAGAGGAGGGGAAGGGGGCCAAAGTAATTTGTTTTAGGAGACAAGGCCCATGAATGCCCCCTCCATAGTTACTGTCCTTGGTGTGATCGGGACCTATACCATAATACACTTACAATATAAAGTTGGATAGTCACACATTTAATACAACCATAAGTTGATAACATAAGTTGAGAACCTGTAAAGAAAACTGTTACTGGTTTCTGACATTTTCTTCCATGACCTTAAATTACAACACATTGTTGAGTTGTGCAAGATTATAAATGCATGTAAATATGCTGCTTACACATTCATGACAAAACAAAACCTTGTCAAAGCTTAGTGTGCAAAATGTGACCATGTCATCTAGTGATACCATTCTTAATGACATCAGTGCATTTGCAGCATCCTCTGACACAGTGTAAAAAAATATGCAAGTTATACCATGTATACAAAGATTTATGGAATTTTGTGCTTTTTTAGTTTTCCAAAATGTTAAAGGGGTCATCAGATGCCCATTTTCCACACGTTGATATGATTCTTTAGGGTCTTAATGAAAAGTACTTACATAAGAAACATAGAAACATGCTTTGGTTAAAATTTCTCAATGTTACGGCAAAAAACACCCTTTATACCTTGTCAAAATCAGCTCTACAGAAATCAACCCATTTTTTTTTATGTTGCTTTAAATGCTAATGAGATCTGCTGATCCCGCCCCTTTTTCTTCTGTAGGATGATGAACCTACTCTGAGAGACTGTTTACTTTAGATGCAATAATTGCTAATAAACATGTTATTACAGATAGCGATTGCAAAGATCCATAAAAAACCCTTATACTCACTTCTGCTCTAAATGAAGATGGGTCACAAATGATTTGCACAAATAAACACATTTAGGTAGATCAGAGGCACATTCCTTTCAAAAACAATAATCTACAGTGTTTTCAGCAGCTTAGATGTCAGGAGTAAATGATGACTGCCAAAATACCTCAGCTGCTATGGAGCCAGTGTTGCCAGATTGGAAATGTCCAAGTATTGTACCAGATGTTCAAAAATATCGTATTTGGAAGAAAATTATCATACACGATTCAAACATTCAGAATACAGCTATTTATCTAGATGTTACAGCTACTTTATTGCTAAATTATCGACCTCATCTTTGAAATAACTGATCTAAGTGCGGCGGGAACATTAACTTGTGCTCGTGTGAGAGAGTCATTCTCCATGAGATGAGACTGAAGACATGCGTAACATGTTCAAGTCTAAGACATACAGTAGGATCCACACAGCTAGATCAATAGAAGCCCTATGATTACAATGACTTTTGGTGTCACAAAATTCTGAAATTATCATACGTTATGGTATTATTGATCGTACATCATACAGACATCAAAATTATGGTACAAATACGATAATTATTGTACTATAATTACTAACACATACTAACACATTTATGTTCAAACAACAAAAAGTTCATTTAGCATGCGATGCCCTGATAAAAAAGAAAAAAGAAAAAAAAGAAGGTTTTGGGTTATTTTATAAAACCCTGCAGTGGTTTTATGTTTCTTGATGTTTTGTGTTGTAGAAATCCATTAACATGTTTCTGAAAAGATCATAATGGATGATACAAATTTTAAGCGGGAAAAAACGTAGGCTATTCTAGAGTTCACCTCAGAGCAGTTAAGTGCAGATGTTAAATTCAGATTTTACCACAGTTTACCTCAGAGTACGCACAAGTGTTTACCTTAGTATTTAACTTCAGAATTTACCACAGAATTAAGGAGTTTACCTAATGAGTTTACTTCAAGTTTACCACACAGTTTGCCTTATATTTTACTTCAGATTTTACCATGGAGTTTCACTACATTTACAAGAGTTCTCCTCAACTTTTACTTCAGATTTTACCCAAGAGTTTACCTCAGAGAAGTTTAGTGCAGTTTACTTCATATTTTAACTGATAGTTTACCTCAGGTTACATCATATTTTACTTCTGATTGTACCACATTAAGAGTCTACCTCAGTTTACCACAGACTTTACGTCAGATTTTACCCTAGTGTTTACACTCTTAAAAATAATGGTGCTTCACAATGCAATAGATTAACCTTTTTTGTCTAAATGGTTCCATAAAGAACCTTTAATATCTGAAGATCCTTTCCATTTCACAAAAGGTTCCTTGTGGCGAAAGAAGGTTCTTTAGATTATAGAAAGGTAAGACAAAGATGGTTTTTTAAAGAACCTTTAAGCACCAGATGTTTGCCAGATATAGTCTACTTCAGAAATACTTCATACATTGCTAATTTTACCTCAAATTTTACCTCAGTGTTTACACATGACCTCAGATTTTACACCATAGAAATCTGGTAAATTTCTAATTTCTAAAAAATCTATCAAAATAGTACTCTGTTGATAAAAGTGTGCACTAAATGATTAATTATATATGGAAGTTACATGTTCTATCATCCTACAGACTGTCTAGGATTGGTCTGTGCCATAAGCTTGTCCAATGATAGGATCTAGCAGCTATCAGTTTCAATTCTGCCTTGGCAGTGTCATTCTGTTCTAGACACCAGAGAATGTGCTGCCATTAACTCAACTCTTGAAACCATCAAGATCTTGCTTAATATCGACAAGAAAGACAGAAAGTCGACCTCCAAGGAACTCAGTGTGGTCATTCACTGCATGGATTCGGCCACAGTCCCAAGTAATGACAGCATCTTGCTGGACCTGATTAAACGCTGTCAAAGTTTGTAATTTTACCTTCTACATGAGGTCATCACTCCGTGCCGCTTGTCGGAAAGCTTTAACTCATGCACTTCATGCATGAGGAAGGATGAGTAATGTCTCCTGATCTCAATCATCTTGGGATCATCATCTCAATTCCTTGAGTCTGAGGGGTAAAATGTGGAGGAGTTTGAAGGATGTGTGCTGGTTTTCATTTTGATGGCATCTCAGTGGCTGGTATGTAGATGTTTTTGTTTTTTTATGTCATGCACTTTCCATGGTAAATCTGAAGATTTTCTATCAGTGTGTGTAGAACTTCAGTTGAGTAATTATTGTGGATAATATGCTAGTGGTAGTGATTTCATAGGTTACCTATACCACAAAAAGGGTAAAAATCCCTTCAGATTAAAATGACTGTACAAGTTTCATTTAAAATCAGAGTAGCAACTTCATATTCATAACAAGTGTCCAGGATCCTCTGTTAAGTTTGCTGGGGGCATTACTAACAGTTTGAAATACTTCATGGAAGATGTGTAGAAGACCTGGTAACTGAATCTCAATAATTAAGATTTACTGGTGGAAATGTGGCCTGTCTGTAGATAAAAAAGTGTGAGTTATGTACAACTCCGCTGAACCACCTGTGTGTTCATACATACACACACATAGTATAGAAAGATTAAAAACTCCATCTTTGTTTAACTGTATAATTTCCTACCCATGTATTACTAGGCCTACTGTTGTGTGATGTTTTACAGGAATCCACAATTAAATACTATAAACATTTTAAATTCAATTTCATTGTAAATAAAAAACAGTGCTGCAATCATAAATCCTGATCGTGGAAAAAAAGTGAAGCAAAAAAGAAAAAGATGGTATATATTTTTTAGTAGGCCTATTACTCCAAACCATTGTAGGTTGATTCCCTGAAAAGTGGCTCTGTGGGCTATGAAAACTTTTAGTGTATCCCGAACAGCAAATGCTATCAGTTTTTTTTTTTTTGACTAATGACAGCGAATTGGATTTCCAAAAGCACAACTGTATCTGCCTGTTTGAAATTCTCACACAGCAAAAAGTTAAACTTTCTTGATGTTAGGCCCCATTATAGAGTCATTTTCGCAAACCTTGCCTTTTCCCATTATGTTCTTAAATCACACCATTTTATATTTCTTAATGTTTTGGCTAACATCCATGTCCCTTCTACTGTCATTTCTACCTGTTGCAATAAAAAGTGTACTATAAAACATGTTATTTCCACTTGATTTGTCTCTTAAAACTACTTTCATTGGTGTAAATGAGTGATCAAGTTGATTCAATCATTAAATAATACTTTTAACTTTTACAGTGTAATCAATTATTAGCCATTACTTGGGGGGGGGTGTTATAAAGAGTAATTCTAAGGACCCCATAAAGATAAAAGGCCTATATTCCTTGTTATTTTATGATTTCCCATGTAAACTTTTCTAAGAGTAATATTACCTCATATTTGATTTCTTGGGAGCATGATTACACATACAACTCGGCATGCAATGCAATTATCATGGAATAATGTCAAACATTACAATTCACCACTGCGCAGTTGACAAAAATAGTTTTTATGAAGTGAAGATTAGAATTATTTTAAGTTCAGGTTGCGTCACAATTCTCTCTCTATGCGTCCTCTGCTGTCTGTACTCGTACGCCAACTAACGACCCGACAACCGCGAAAACAAACAGCAGTAAGATGGCCGACTCCCGCGCGCGGCAGGAATATCTGACATTCGTTTGTTCCGTCGCCGTCGCTCCGAGCAACAGAGGCCAATTACTGCAGCAGCCGCGTGACCTTTAGCATGCAGATGAGCCGCGCAGCGCACGTGCTATGTGTGTGCGTGTGTGTGTGGCCGGTAAATATTAACGGGAACGGAAGAGCGCAGCCATAATGACGCGCGGATCGTTAGAGGCTCGTTAGGGAGCACGAGACGGAGGATATTAAAGAGCAGTTAAGAGCAAAACGCAGACACGCACATGCACCTTTCTACAGGACTCTTTCTCTCACTCACAAACACAATGCACTTGTCTAACGCACATATATAATCTGAGTAATATGCTAAAATAGACACAATCGATCAAACCAACAGACACACATTTATAAACTTACAAAAACATACTTATTTCATGTATCGAACACACACACATTTATACAGCCATGGATTATACCAGTATGAATCCCTAAAATGGTCTTACACACATACACATTCATCCTACTACCACATATACACACTTTACCTGTCAAACACGCACCCCATAACTCACCTAACCAACATAAACAAACTTTTACGTCTTTCACACATGCTTTACCTGTCTAACAAGCACATATACCCACAATTCACCTGTCCAACATGCGCGCACACACACTTATAGAGCGTCGCAAGTTCTATGTGTGTGTGAGCGTGCGCTGCCGGGGTCTTTCAGCACGCTGGCATTAGTATTCACAGACAGCGCTTCCCTTCAGTTCCTGAATTAATTTTCCACGGTGCGTGCGCGTGTGTGTGTGTGTGTGTGTATCGCATCACAGAGAGCGCGAGACCGCGGCAGAGAGAGCGAGAGACAAGACAGTGTGTGGTGATCTCCCTGAGTCTCAAGCCTCTTTTCCTGTTATTTTATTGCGATTTAAATACTTCACTTGTCTAATGCATGTAATCTGACTAATCAGTGCAGGAAATTGCTCACAGTCTGTTTCTAAAGTGGAAAGCGTTCCGTGCTGAACCCACCACAGAGAGAGAGAGACAGGCTTCCGACGGAAAGCAGCATGCGCGAAGAACGAAGATTGAGCGTGTGCGTGCGTGTGATATTTGTATTCCCTCCACGTTCTCCGCAGCACACCGGATAATTCCGCTTTTTTTCTCTTATTTTGATATATGCAGCTCCTGAGTCAGCGTGCGCCTGCAAGGACGTGCTTTTATTGCGCGCTTGCTCGCTCTCGCTTGTCTGTCGGATGAATAATATGCCGTCCAGGGGGCCCTTGTGCCGTATGGACGGGAGCGAGTGAGATAGAGATTGTCGGGTCGTCGGTTTCCCGCCGCGCTTTTATTTATTTATTTATTTGTGCATGTGTATGTGAGCCTGCATTTGATTGAAGACCTCCGGCTCATCCGCGCACCGCCGGCTAATTAATTGATCGATTCGGCACGTGCAGAGGGCCTAGCGTCTTGTTCGACGTACAAAACGCCCTTGCTAATTGAGATTCCGTGTTCGTGCGCGCTAAACATTTGGAAAGGTCTCTCTCTCTTGTTTATCCCGTAAACAAATGCAAAACGTTCCTCCTTGTTGCACTACAAACTAATGAAGTCACGCAAATGCTCTTTTAAAAATGTTCTTTCGGGGAAAGGAAGTGCTTTTTTCTTCTACTTCCCTGTGTATTTCTCTCTCTTCTAGGCGGTTTCCCGCTGGGATGTTTTTGAGAGAGGCAGAGCCAGTCATTTCAGCACGGCAGACAATGCGATCCGCAGGCGTTTCTTCCCCCCGACACACGGATCCTGCTCTGTCTTCCTCTTTTTTTTCTCTCTCCCTGTTCCTGTCCATCCTCCTTTTTGCGTATCCCCCCCGCTGTCTCTCTTCTCTCTCCGTCTAGGATGAAAGCTCGGAATCTCAAAAGTGTTTATGCCGCGCATGGAACACCTGGGCTCAGATCTGCGTTTAAAGTCACAAAGTGTCGTTCCCACATCACACAGCTGAGATTATCTGTCAGCATGCGTGTGCATTTGGCATGCGTGATTGAGCGGCCTGTCTAAGACAAGCCCCACATCCAAGAAACACAAACCGTTTGTATGACCCCTTCACCTCTGAGAACCACACATATGCGCACATGCCCCTGGGGAGAAGGTGCGTTCATTAAACAGTCTGGTTACGCCAACGGTAATGCGGCGTAGATGGAGGGAAGGGAGGGGGTTGGGGTGGTAGATGGGGCAATTAGAAGGAAAATTGAATATGAGTCACCGCACTGGCACACAGGGGCTTAAACACTTCAACCGTCGAATAGGAAATTACCTGGCTGAGAGGGCGTGACTGTTGTGTTCATTTATGAACTATAAACATAAAACCCAGTGTGTAGATTGTTTCTTGTATTCTTAGATTTTTACATTTGATATTTCCATTTAATTATTATTTTATCTTTATATTAATTTGACAATTGCATCGAACACAACTTTGTAAATTGTAAAAGTTCACACATTTTTACGTCTTTTGTATGTTTTACTGCTTGTCTACAGCGATGTACAATTCATACAAAATTTGAAACTTTTTTTCCTAACACAACATATTTTTTCTTATTTCGACAGTACTATGATCGACTATAGCCTATATATTTATATATTTTTGTACATTAAATAATAAATAAGTGATTGCATGTATACGTGGTAGGTCTGTTTACAGAAAGCTAGCAGTTATAGGTATATAACTGAAAGTTTATTTTGTAGTTACCACAACCTGTGTGTAAAAATGTATGTCGGTAAGGTTGGTAAGATCGGTAAGCCAACCAACCCCCCCGGCCCCAACCACACACCCAGTTACTGTTGTTCACTCAGACAAACAAACTGAGTTTCTCACTGTCTTACAGAAACAGCTGTGGATGAAAACCTCCTTCTGTGGCGTTTCTGATAATTTGGGACACAGACAGACCTTCAAGTGGGACTTAATTAGGTTTTAGGTTTGTACGTTAGCATGGACGCACCTTTAGCGTTAACATTAGCTAATTTTAGCAAGTGATACATTGCTGAAGCAAAATATGACATTAACGTTCTGCTTGAGCAGATGAAAAGTTTAACTTAATGAGAGTATGACAACCAGAAAATGAACATTTTCGTCTTCATTTTGATTCGGGTTGAATGCTTAGGGACATTTTGCTCTGTTTTGGTTGTATTTAGGAAATGGTATAAAATAATTTACATTGCCTATCCTCTCAGGATAAATGGAATTAGTGTTACAAGTACCCTAGGCACATAATTTTTCCTTTTTTGAAGCATAAACATCATTAAACTGATGCGAGCTTCGGATCTTCCAGTGTTTCTCTATGGCGCTGAAACCTAAAGATGTCTGAATTCCGCTCCCTGTGCAACTGATACTCAAATGCCATTGGCTCATCTGTGTTCGAGGGGAGGGGCCAACCAGTAGGTCAATTATACTTGAGTGATTGTGTGCAGGCTTGTTTGAATGGCTTCTGTACCACAAACTTAAAAATCAATGAATATTAAAATGTACACTTATACACAAATTTTTACAATTTACGAAAACGTATATTCCGTTGCGCATTCAATAATGCTAACAATTGTATGTGTATTTCGACGCTAATACATCTGGTATATGAAAATATACGTATAACTTATTTTTGCTTTTTTTTCTTAATCTTTCAGCAAATTATAATATATTCGTCAATATTCAGCAAAGCCACTGTTGTACATATATTGTTGCTGTAAATTTACTTGTAGCTTGTAATTGTTTTTTATGCAGTGCATGCAGCATTTGAAAATTAACAAACTTATTTTTCAGGGTTTTTTTTTTGTCTGTTGTGTCTTTCACCAAATTATACTATAATCAACTATATTCAACAAAGCTAGAATTGTACATATATTGTTACTTAAGTTAATTTAAGTACATATGCTTATTTGTAGCTACCGCAACCTGTGTATGAAAAGGTACCTGAATGGTATTTTTACAGTTCCTTTTGAACTGTTTATACATGATAAACAAAAAGTGACGTACATTATGTTTCCATTTACATATATTGCTATTTATTCATTTGTAGCATTTATTTAATAGCCTACTTTTAGGTTTTGTCCAACACTTTTAGCTTTGATCCAATCCAATAATTTTTACTGTTTTTTTTTTTTTATGCGTTAAGTGCTACAAACAGCTACATTCGTCAAAGCTGTTGGCTGTACGTATTGTCCAAATGCACGTTTATTTGTATCCAGTCAATCCAGTGTAGGAGAATACATGTGAGAGATCATTTATGTGTGTGTGCTAGTTCTGTCTCCTCTTGCCCGGCGAGTTCATGATGCGTAACACACCCCGGCAACCTCTGCAGCGGCCGCCGCACCTCTTTCATCTCCCATAATGCCCCTCTCTGATCCTCTGCCCGCTAGCGCTCACGGGGAGGGGCTGTCAGCCACGGCTGATTAGAGTGTGTATGTGTGTGTGTGTGCGTGTCGGGGAGGGAGGGACTCTATTTTAGACTCCAGAGATCGGCCAATTAATTTCTTCATTCATGTCTGATTGCTTTGCTCCGGTGTAACGTACAATTATTGTATTTGCCACTCAGGAGTAGCACTCCACGGCCTGGACACACACACACATCTCCATTCAAAGAGGTGCATACGTCCACACACACACACATATTAAGTAATTTGAGCACACGGTTTGTCTTTTGACTTTTGACTCGCAGCAAAGCAGAGGTGAATACAAACATTACTTGTCTCTATCGTTGAACGGCATTCATGAACATATTTAACTTTCCGAGTGCAATGTGTACATTAAGAAATACCATTATGACTGTACTGTTTCCAGAAACAACTCCTGCTACCTTGAATTTGCTTCACACCTTCATAAAAGCATATGTACATTTGTTTGCCATTTCTGTTGTTTTCAATGTCACATGATCCTTCAGAAATCATTCTAAATTATTATCAGTTATCATTGGTGTTTTTGGTTACAGTAGATTAACTTTTTTTCTAGTAATTGATAATTGTATTCTGTATACTTTTATGCAGACCTCAGGAAGAACGTAGAAGCTAATGGAGATCCAAAAGAGAAACTAAATATTCAAATTATTAGGTGAGTTTTAGTGGAATTTGACTGTAAATAATTATGCTTTAATATGTGAAGTTAAATTATAGTTATACTTGCCATATAAAGTAAATTCATTGACTTAAACACAAGTAAAATTACATTAAGCTTAAAAATAAAACAATTATAGTGACACTAGTACTGTGTGACATTGTTGGGAGTTTAAATCTCACAGAAATGTGTGAATTCTTTTATGTTAAATACCAAACAATTCAATGGTTCACTCGAGTCCCCCGAGGAAGTGTCTTCAGTTTATTGTAGTGAAAAGTGTTTTCTGGTTTTGTTAGACACATTTAGTAAAAACTTGTTGAAGTTTTCATCAGCCTAATAGAAATTTTCCTTGTTGTGTGCCATACGGTGTCTTGTTTTTAAAAGTAAAGCTTTCTGTAGCAAAATGATGAAGAATGCTGAAAAAAAAATGTTTTCTACTTTTATAAGTCATATTTAGCATACATTTATTTGCTCAATATATTTGAGTTTTCATCTGTCTTATATAGACTTTCATTGTTTTCCTTTTTGAGGTTTGCTGTCTTTTTAAAGTGAATTTTATTGTAGCAAAATGGTGTTTTTTGGTTTTATTAGTTATATTTAGCATTTAGTTTTCATCAGGCTTATAAAGCTTTTGATTGTTTTTGTGCCAGATTAATTAAGATCTGATTCATCCACAGAATTCAATTACATAATCAGATAACTGGTTTTAGCTACTTTTTTGTTAGTTCTTGTAGTGTCGCCAAGTGCTTTTTCAAATCTTGACTGAAAATGATAAGTAGTTTCGGAAGCGCGTTTGAAAGTAGCTTTCTCCAACACTGGTACACACACATTACGTCATAAACGAGGAAAAGACCAAGACCGAACACATCAAGAGAGACAGGAAAGTCTGAAATGGGCCGCACGGCTTTGAAATTTGTGGGGCGAGATAGAATATGTCAGGAAAGAAAAGAGACAGAGACCACGAGTGAGAGAAAAAGGCATAAAGAAGCGGGTAGAAAAAACGCGACAGGGGAAAAACGTGTGCGATTATGTGAGAACAGGAGAGCCAGATCACAGACTACGAGCCCACTCTACATTCAGCCCGAGCAATTAGAGGCCCGCGACCACAGACGAGAAAGAGAGAAAATTACACTTCCTCATTATTCAAATCACTTCTTAGAAAATGAGGCACGTCTCTCTGCATCTCTCTCTCTTTCTCCTTATCTCTTTTCTTCCCTCTCTTCTGTGTGCTGCAGCGACGGTGGTGTTTGCGTTCCCTCTCTCTTTCTATCTGCGAAGATAAGCCTCTGGAAAACGCTGTCATTACTGTCCCTCCTTCGCTCCCCCCTTGGGGTTAAATGATTCTCCTCGCTCTGTCACTCCACTCGTTTCTTTATCTATCACTTTACCATACTCAAGTGGGATCGATACCCCTATCGACTGCAGGATGCTCTCTACACACCCGACTTCCTGCGGCAGGGAGGAGGAGAAAGAGAGAGGGGGAGCGAGGAGGTGAAGGGCCTTTCGGTTTGCGTCACTCAATCGCTCCGTTCTTAGAAATTGGACTTGGAAATGAGGCAGCCAGGAAAAATAGCTCTCTCTCTCCCTGTGCAGCGGCGTATTAGCCGGGTTAGGCACCGACAGACTCTGACAGACGGATGAGATGCGTTTGGAGACCCGGGTCAGGTTGAAATCAAGTGGGAAACCGCCAGATTAGATTGAACAGCACCTTTTTGCAATTCCCGTTGGTGTGTTTTTATTCGAAATTCGCAATTTTCACAATTGCGAGACTTTGTGATGTTGGCAAAAGCATTTTTCTTTTCTTTTACATTTGTGCAGTGGACCATCCATCCCTTTTGAAATCAAAGGTTTGCTGGATTCCCTCACAGAGTAAATTGTTTAAGCAACCTAGATTTTCATCTGCCAACATAACATCTGATCCATATTTCAGCTGATTCTGTCCAATAAACAATGTGTTGTAATTGTTTACTAAAATTACAACTACTGAAGATGGGTTTTGGCAGTTGAAGTAATGCTGTGAAATAAATATTTAATGGAAAACATAACCTGAAAATGGCAAATCTTGCCTTGGCAACTAACTCAAATAAATTTAAATTCTAAGCAATAAATACTAAAACTAAAAAATATTTTGAAATAAAAATGAAGCTAAAATCATTTATTTTTTAAATGACAAAACAAAGCGACTACAATTTAACTTAAAGTAAAAAAACTGACAATATTAAAATAAGCCAATTTTAAATATTAATAAATACTGTAATAGTCAGTGTTATTTTACTATCATTGAGCTAAAATTATAGTTTTTTTATTATTTAATTATTATTTTAAATTACTTGTTTTTAATATATTTTCAATTTTCTGACTTAATTAAATATTATAACTGTTAGTGTTATTTTTGAGAGACTATTATAGTTTATATATATATATATATATATATATATATATATATATATATATATATAATATTCCATTTGCTGACTAAAATTGACCCTACATTGAAAACATAAAATACAAAATAAGAGCTAATTCAAAAGATTAATACATTTAATAATAGTCAATATTATTTTAGTTTATTAATAATAACCAGAAGAGTATCTTAATTATTTTGAATGTTTTTGCAAGCATTTTACATTTTCAATTTTAATTTCTTGTTTAGTTTTTAATTTCTATTATTTTTTTCTATAATTTTTATGGCAGTTTTAGTTATTTTACTACATCAAGTTAGACTAAATATATATATATATATATATATATACAGTTTTGTTCAAAATAATAGCAGTACAATGTGACTAACCAGAATGAATCAAGGTTTTTAGTATATTTTTTATTGCTACGTGGCAAACAAGTTACCAGTAGGTTCAGTAGATTGTCAGAAAACAAACAAGACCCAGCATTCATGATATGCACGCTCTTAAGGCTGTGCAATTGAGCAATTAGTTGAAAGTTGAAAGAAAAATTAGTTAAAAAAAATAGCAGTGTCTACCTTTGACTGTACAAACTCAAAACTATTTTGTACAAACATTTTTTTTTCTGGGATTTAGCAATTCTGTGAATCACTAAACTAATATTTAGTTGTACGACCACAGTTTTTTAAAACTGCTTGACATCTGTGTGGCATGGAGTCAACCAACTTGTGGCACCTCTCAGCTGTTATTCCACTCCATGATTCTTTAACAACATTCCACAATTCATTCACATTTCTTGGTTTTGCTTCAGAAACAGCATTTTTGATATCACCCCACAAGTTCTCAATTGGATTAAGGTCTGGAGATTGGGCTGGCCACTCCATAACATTAATTTTGTTGGTTTGGAACCAAGACTTTGCCCGTTTACTAGTGTGTTTTGGGTCATTGTCTTGTTGAAACAACCATTTCAAGGGCATGTCCTCTTCAGCATAGGGCAACATGACCTCTTCAAGTATTTTAACATATGCAAACTGTTCCATGATCCCTGGTATGCGATAAATAGGCCCAACACCATAGTAGGAGAAACATGCCCATATCATGATGCTTGCACCTCCATGCTTCACTGTCTTCACTGTGTACTGTGGCTTGAATTCAGAGTTTGGGGGTTGTCTCACAAACTGCCTGTGGCCCTTGGACCCAAAAAGAACAATTTTACTCTCATCAGTCCACAAAATGTTCCTCCATTTCTCTTTAGGCCAGTTGATGTGTTCTTTGGCAAATTGTAACCTCTTCTGCACATGCCTTTTTTTTAACAGAGGGACTTTGCAGGGGATTCTTGAAAATAGATTAGCTTCACACAGACGTCTTCTAACTGTCACAGTACTTACAGGTAACTCCAGACTGTCTTTGATCATCCTGGAGGTGATCATTGGCTGAGCCTTTGCCATTCTGGTTATTCTTCTATCCATTTTGATGGTTGTCTTCCGTTTTCTTCCACGTCTCTCTGGTTTTGCTCTCCATTTTAAGGCATTGGAGATCATTTTAGCTGAACAGCCTATCATTTTTTGCACCTCTTTATAGGTTTTCCCCTCTCTAATCAACTTTTTAATCAAAGTACGCTGTTCTTCTGAACAATGTCTTGAACGACCCATTTCCTCAGCTTTCAAATGCATGTTCAACAAGTGTTGGCTTCATCCTTAAATAGGGGCCACCTGATTCACACCTGTTTCTTCACAAAATTGATGACCTCAGTGATTGAATGCCACACTGCTATTTTTTTTAACACACCCCTTTCAACTAATTTAACTAATTGCCCAATTGCACAGCCTTAACAGCGTGCATATCATGAATGCTGGGTCTCATTTGTTTTCTGAGAATCTACTGAACCTACTGGTAACTTGTTTGCCACGTAGCAATAAAAAAATATACGAAAAACCTTGATTATTCTGGTTAGTCACATTGTACTGCTATTATTTTGAACAATACTGTATATATATATATATATATATATATATATATATATTTTATTTAAATTAATATTTAATTTATTTCAAGTAACGTTCAGTTTTTGATGTTGTGAACTATAATAAATCCAAAGTTTTGGCATGAAACTCTAGATGGCGTAGTCCATGATATCATCATTACATGGCACAACCCTTCACCATCCCCAGCTCCACCTGTATAGATCTGCTACGGAGTGAATCATTTATGCTACATCGGTTGGTTATTTTGTATATATTATATGTCCGGCAGCAGTTTTTCCTACATGCTCATATATGCCACCGCAGCAGCAGCGTAGCAGATCTGTTCCGCCAAGACCAAACACATTAACATTGTCATGTACATTACCATGCCAGTCCCTCTGAGTGTTGTCATGACAGAACATTGGTTAAGGTCTTTTTCCTTTTTCTTTTTTTTTTCTTACAGTCTAGCCACCTGGTTTAACGAAGAACATCTCATGAATTATTCCACCGGACTACACTTGGAATCTCCCGTCTTGCTCTCCAAATCCTTGCTCGCATCTCGCGTCTCTTTTAAAACTTTATTTCCTCCACTTTTCTTCACCTCTAATCCCTATGAGCCTCATTTTCTGCAGTACACTGATTACCTCTACCATCAGTTTTTTTGTTTGTTTCCCGTTTGCCATTTTGGCTGTGCTGTCTGAGGTCTTCCATCCTCGGCATACACCCAAAAGCCGAAAAACGGCTCACAACGGTCTATAAAACTGTTAATACCAAGCAGACAAAGAGAAATGGAGTGTGTAGCAGAGAAGAGAGAAATCATAAGTGTCTGGGAGATTTACTCGGTGTGTGTGTTTGGTCAGCTCTCAGGCAGACCTGTTTGATGTGAATCTCCGATCGGGTTTCTTTTCATGTACACACAAATGCAGCTGGCGCACACACTCGTGCATCACTGAGGCTTTGAAGGCAGCAGATGCGGAGATCTGACGGAGGGCAGGTGTGTAGCCTGTCTCTCTCTGTCGGTCCCGGGGCAGGTCACTGTAAAGGTCAGTGTGCCGGTGATGGAAAGGGACAGCAGCGTCTGTTGCTGTGGGGACGGACCAGACACATTATCAGGTTAATGCCACACACTGGAAAACGCGACCTCGCCAGCATCACGCACACACACGTTCACGCCTGTAGAGAAGCCAAACGAGGCCTTGCGTCCTCAAGGATGGGTTGGACTTGTGAATGTCTTCGTTCATATCTGTCTTTGTTCTGTTACATAGAAAATATAAAGCAGAGTGTCTGAGGAGAGTTTCAATGGTGCCGATTTTCTAAAAACCTTGTGTCTTTCTAAGAAACTTAATTGCAGATTTTAACCAGCGAACGCTCAAGGCTTTTGGCTGCTTGGTCACTTAGGGGCACATCTTAAACATTAAGCCCTGTGGAAGTCTAGAAAATAAACACGCTTCATTTTATTTATTTATTTTTGTCTACTAACAATGTCCATTACAGAATATACATGCATTACAGGAGAAATTTGTTTTAATTTCTACCTGAAAGTTGTAAAAACTGGCACCACATTTGTCATTTCCATCACATTTGGGAAATTATGTTTTGTTTTAAGTAATATTTTGTGACAGAAATTATATTTGGAATGTTTTTGGGGTTTTTTATAAAAAAGGCTAATTCAATTGTCTTTTTTTAAGGCTTATTTCAAAGTTACAGTATTATTTTGTGTCCTAAATACACATAATTAAATAGTATTTATAGTTTTGCATAATGTAATATTACAAAATATTACTAGATTGCAAATGATGCTGAAAAAATTGTGGTGGGGAAACAACTATTTATCACAGGAACTTTAATCATGAGTATTTATTTATTTATGCTTGATTGGAAATAATGCTGAAAAATTGAAGAAGTTAAATCCTAAACCTGGACAGACATACTGTATATATTGATGTTATTTAATTTTTTTATGTTATATTGTTCATATAATATAACAGTTATTATAAGTTAGGGGTGGTATTTTCTTCTTAAATATTCATCTTCTTTAACTGTGTCACAGCCATGAATCATGAGCTACTGTAGTCAGTTGCAGGTGTTATTATAGGGTGGGATAGTCTCATCTGGAGAGCATTTGATTGGACAAAAATGTGAGTAGTGCAGGATGATGTCATCAAGAAATTTGCTCCATTTCAGTTATTTGAAAAGTCATTATTTGTGGCGTGGAAAATTACAGATTTTCATTTCAGCTTTTCACTATTTCTCCCCCTCTGCATTGCTCTCATTTCCTTCTCACCGAAGCTCTCAGAAGCTTCTGCGTTCTCCCATTTTTCTATTTCTCATTCTAGTGCGAACCCCGTCTTCCTCTCCTAATCGGTATGCTCTTTATTTTCTCTCTCGCTGTCTTTCTCACTCTCTCTCTCTAACTCAAATTACACCCATTACGGCCCACTCCAGCTCTCCAGCACCTCTCTCCCTCCCTCTCCACACCTCACTGCAGCAAACAGACACACACACACACACACACACACACACACACACACACACACACACACACACACACACACACACACACATCCTTTCCGCGCAGCTTTTCAAGAAAGGCATCTATTTGTCAGCGTCGATGTGGAGCTGAGACTGCAGGAGGCCTCCGTTTATAAAACGCACAGCTATCTGTTATACAGCGTATGTGTGTGTGTGTCACAGCGAAGAAACACAACAGAGAAATACAGAGAGAGAATATCACCAAACCTGTCAAGAACAGGTCTGACTCACATCCCACCAAAAAAAAAAAATTTGAAGATTGATTTTTAATCTATATCTATTACCATTTTGAGGGACATTTCCATTGGTTTTATCATCTTTTTTGGCATTTACCATGCTATTACCAATTAATAAAAATATTACGGTTTTACACACAATAAACTCCATGCTATTGCTGTTTTGGACATATACCATGGTACCACAATGTTTTTTGGACTTTTATCATAGTATTACCAGGTTGTTGTTTTTTTTAAGACATTTACATTTTTAAATATTACCACATTTTCCTGAATTTCCATAGTCAGATTATTAATTATATTATCGATTTGCCTTGACTGCACAACTTTATTTCTCATAATTGTGACTTTTTTGGGGAAGTCGTGGCCTAGTGGTTAGAGTTAGTGGTTAGGTTTAGAGTTTGACTCCTAACCCTAAGGATGTGGGTTCGAGTCTCGGGCCGGCAATACCACGACTTAGGTGCCCTTGAGCAAGTCACCGAACCCCAAACTGCTCCCCGGATGCTGCAGCATAAATGGCTGCCCACTGCTCGGGATGTGTGTTCACTGTGTGTGTGTTCACCGCTGTGTGTGTGCACTTTGGATGGGTTAAACACAGAGCACGAATTCTGAGTATGGGTCACCATACTTGGCTGAATGTCACTTCACTTTCACTTTATATCCTGCAATTGAGATTTTATTTCTTGTAACCGTAACTTTATATATCACAATCTGAAATATAATCTATTTTTTGCATTTTAGTAATGAGGATTTTTATTAGCATTTAGTAGTACACTAGCATATTGATTAGCCTAAAAACTAACAAACATTGACTAAAAGGAATAAAACTTCAATTGTGAATGTCATGAAAATAATGGCAAAGCCTAATGCTTCTAAAAAAAATGCTTAATTTCTTGTTTCTTTAGATTTTTGTCATATGTAAACCAGAAATATTCGGTAGCGATTTCGGGAGAGGGTTCGTGTGATTCACTCAGGCTGACTTTGTGTGTTACAAAGAACAGAGAGAAAACTTTTGAATATGTGTTTGAGGGAAAGAGAGAGGGAGATTAATTGGGTGAGCGGTGAAAAGCTTTCAGCAGAGTCTGCCTCCATTAAGCTTCGCCGCCGTCCACCAATTAGATGGCAAAAAGAACGTAAAAAAAGGGACGAGAATAATGACGCAGTGAGAGAGCAGAATGGATCGGTGGTTTCTTTGTCCTGAGTTTAACCGAATTAAAGAACAACAATTATATGAGACAGACAGACAGAGAGGCAGACATCCCGCTGTGGCTGCTGCAACATTACTAACAATCACGCACAAACACACAGCGAATCACAGTGTACCACAGCGTTGACTACTGAAGACTACACAAGGTTAAAGGAAATATTAGCCAGACTACAGTCAGTTTTGGTTCACCTGAATTGAGGATATGTATGGAAGCCAGCTTCTGCCTCCGAGTTAAAAAATAAATACATCAATAATTGAAATTTTTGCTGTATTGTAGCTAAAATCTAATTTTGACATCTCAACATGACTTAACCTTTGACAGTTGCAACTTTATAATTAAGTTTATAATTTCGACGTTTCAAATTTCTTCAGATTTTTCTTCGCAATTGTGGCTTTATGTTTCACAGTGTGACTTTAGATATCACAATTGTTACTTTATTTCTCATAATTGCAACTTTATGTTTCACAGTGTGACTTAATATTTCACAATTGTTACTTTATTTCTCATAATTGCAACTTTATATTTCGCAGTGTGACTTTGTCTTGCATTTCTGACTTTGTCTCATAATTGCAACACAATTTCTTATAATTGCAACTTCTATCTCACAACTGCAACTTTATTTTGCGTAATTGCAACTGTATTATTATTGTGACTTTGTCTCGCAATTGTGACTTTTCTCTCAATTGCAACTATTACTTATAACTGCAACGTTATATTTAACAATGTGAATTTGTATCTCACAATTATGTCTTTATATTTCATAATTGCGATTTTATTTTTCAATGTGATTTTATGTATTACAATTTCAGCCGTCTCACAATTGCAACCTTTTATCTGGTAATTGCGACTTTATTTTGTATTTATTTAACCTTAAATTAACCAGGCAAGTTAATTAGGAATAAGTTCTTATTTTCAATAACAGCCTTTACAATGTGTCATTATATGTTAAACCTGCAAATTTGTCTCACAATTGTGATGTTATTTCTTATGATTGCAACTATATTTCACAATGTGAATTTATATCTCAAAATTTGTCTCACAGTTGCAATTGTGACTTTATTTCTGCCAATTATGGCTGCATATTTCAGAGTATGATTTTTTTTTACTTTATGTCACAGTTATGTTTTTATTTCCTTTTTAGTCTGTATCATATTAAAGCAATAAGCCACAAGAAGCTGTGGTTAACAGTACATTTATAACAGCTAAGGAGCATGTTTTATTTTTAGAACATATGTTTATTTTCAGATGTTAAACACCTTGTTATAATTTTACTGGGTCACCATCTTATGTCTAAAGAAAAACCAGTTGAGACTGACAGTAGTGCATTTATTGTGATTTGCACATCTGCCTGTACTGTAAGTTGTAAGTTGGAGATTAGTTGAGGTGAATACACAAACAAACATGCACAGTCAGGACTTACAGATAGCAGACATGACAGAGCGCAGGACGCAAACACATGTAGGGACCCACTTCAGCTATTTATCAAAAACCTCTGGTTTCCATGGTTTCCTGTCTCTGCCCCATCCACTAGTGAATTCAAAGCTCTTAAAGAGAGAGATGTTCTTAGTTCACTTTCTGGAGCACAAATTTATGCACACAAACACTCTTCGACCATGCTATTTTGAACATGCTATCACTATAGGTATTTGCATTTACCGTGCTATTGCAATTTTTGGACCATTTACAATGGTATTACTATTATTTGACATTTATCATGGCATCAACATGTTTTTACAGACATTTGCCATGCTTTTGCGTTTTTTTGTGTGTTTGTTTTGGGTGTTTCTTGGACAAAAAACATGGACATTTTGGACATTAAACATGCTGTTCCTGTTGTTTGGACTTTTACTTTGGTACCACCATGTTTTTGGAATATTTATCATAGTGTTACTATGTTATCCTAGACAATTAATTTTACAACTTTTTTTGGAAATTTTTGCATTGTATTAGCATGGAACATCTGCTTTGTGGTTATTTATTTATTTACTTTGACATTTACTGTAGTATTACCGTTTATATATATATATATATATATATATATATATATATATATATATATATATATATATAAGTACATTTGGACATGTTGCTACTCTATTTTTAGACACTTTATAATCATATTACCATGTTTTTTTTTTTATTTTTTTTTTTTTTTTTAGACATTTACCATAGTATTAGCATGTTTACCATGATATGGTAACAATCCCATTACTTTTTTGGAACATTAACACGGTAATATGTATTAACATAATATGGTATTGCCATGTTTTTTTAAACATTTACCATGTTATCATCACATTTTTTAGACATTTAACATGGTATTGCAATATTAACTATGGTACTATACTGTTTGGGGATTTTCCAGTTTATTACCATGTTTTTGACATTTACCATGGAGATGCTGTGTTTTTTCAGACATTTATGATAGTATTACCATGATTTTCAGACATTTACCATTGTGTTATCATGTTTAGACAATTATCATAGTAAATATTTTTAAACATTTACCATAGTATTACCACATTTTTTAAACATTTACTTTGGTATTACTACATTTATTATGGCACTACAGTTTTGTTTGGAGATTTTCCATTATATCATGGTAACACCATTTTTTTTTTAAAATCAGTTGGAATTATTTGGAATTTTCTAAAGTACCATGGTGTATCAATCAGAGTGCAATGATATCAGTGTACCTTTAATGTTAATAAACAATATGTTTTTGTAATGGTCCCTCGTGCTCATTAACTGTATTTTATTCTCTCTTTTTTTCTCAATACGTTTGTCTTGGTTGATAAGGACAACAGATCATTATGAGTGTCATAATGGCTCGGGAGACACACACACACACACACAGCAC
The DNA here is from genome assembly GCF_003368295.1 of Carassius auratus. NCBI lineage: Eukaryota > Metazoa > Chordata > Actinopteri > Cypriniformes > Cyprinidae > Carassius > Carassius auratus. The sequence continues at coordinate 94,228 of NW_020525742.1, forward strand.
ACCAAAGGATCCCAATTTCCAGCAGCACCCCAGCGGTTTCTGAATTTCTTAATTACATTCTTGGTACTGGCTTACGCACGCGCTCGAACATGCAGCCCCTCAAACTGCTCTGCCAGCAAAGGTAACCTCAGCGCTGATCAATACTAAGTCACTAATTAAACCTCTCTCTCTCTCCCCAGCCTCTAGCATTAGTACGAGGAAGCGCTTCATTGAACCGAACCAAGGCCATGCCGTCTCCAACATCACTGAGTCAACGGGGGTCATGAGAATAAATCCTCTAAGGTAAAGGTGCTGCGCTGAGTTCAGTTTATATCCAGTCACCAGAGGAACAGATGGTTTTGGGTCTGATTTTAATATGCTGTATCTATCTATCTATCTATCTATCTATCTATCTATCTATCTATCTATCTATCTATCTGTCTGTCTGTCTGTCTGTCTGTCTGTCTGTCTGTCTGTCTGTATATGTTATTTATTATAGTTTTAATCCATTCAATCCATACTTTACAATAATATATAGTTTTAGATGATGAAATTAACATTAATTTATATACACACATGTATATATTATATTAGTTTTGCATAATTTAAGAAAGTGCAAAAATGTAACTAACTATTCCATCATTTATATATTTATTTGTTTGTAATCATTTACTAACTACTATTACTGATAACTACTAATTATTAATGTGTATAATTTATAATTTAGAGTTTAAATTAACTTTATTTGTTAAGATCAATGTTGTAATTAATTATATTAATATGTTAATTTGTTTTATATTAATTAGGAAAGTGCAAAATATGAATTTGAATTTATATCTTAACTTTTATACTAATATATTTTGTTTTATTTTAATAGAAAGAAAGATATAAAGAAGCTAAATTAGATGAAACATAAAAATATTTTACATATTAATTTGTTAATAATAAATTACTTTTTATGTTGTTTAATCATTTATTCTTATTTATATTAATTCATTGTGTTAACGTTTATATACATTTTTATTGATTTGTTTAGATTAATATCATCATTATTTATATTATTTTATTAATTATTGTTAATATCTTGTTTGCATATGTTCATTTGTTTTTATATTCATTAGGAAAGTGCATAATTAAATCAGATATACCATTATTTTATTTTAACCAATATTATTTTGTATGAATAAATATTTAATTATATTAATTTATTTAATCTAAATTTATATTATATTGGTATATTAATTCCAATAAAAATTAAATGTACACATTTAAAAAACAACAGCATGAAAACTCAATAGATCTTCTTCAAATGCAGAACATTGTGAATTGTTCAGCATATCCATGAAATGCATGCATTCTGTGGATGAATTGAATTTCGGGACATGCTGGGTGCATTTTGTTCACAAAAGTCTTTTAGTAGTCCAAGCAAGGAGATGTTTTGGTGTAGTTCAGACGTGTAGTTGAGCTTTGCCTGCATGTGTTGGGTTGTGTTTGCTGTGGTGGCTCAGCTGTGCCAGGTTGTGTTAAACTGCTGAAGCTTTGTTGGGTTCATGTGGTTCAGTTGAGGTGGTTCAGCTGTTCGGGGTTGGCTCAGTTAAGGCTAAATATGTTAAAGTGCCATAATAATTAGTAGCTTCATTACTGTCCGTGTGCTTGAATCAGGGTGTCGCTCTAGCACGGTGTAAATGAGCTGGGCGCTGATGAACCGGCCTTAATTAGACACACACACAAATAGTGCACGAGTCACAGCTACAAAATGCTTTAATTAGCATGATAATGATCTGTCATTTAGAAACCCAACCCTCTTAACGCGCACACACAGCGCTGGTATGCTTTTAACATGTCTCTGTGTGTGTGTGTGTGTGTGTTGAAGTCCTTCTTGCCCTCACATGCTCCAGCGCTGCACTGTTCACGCTGTTTGCTGGCTTTCCCTTTCCGAGCCCTCGTCTTCATGTGCGTTCTCCATCTGTGAGTCATTCTTGAGTGTTCTGTCATCTTTGCTACTCCCCAAAGCACTGTCTGCAGAAGAGGGAGAGATGAGAAGAGAAGGAATGAGAGAAAAGAACAGACGACAGATTGAAAATTGTAAGAGGTCAAGATAAAACATGCATGTTCTTATTGGTTGATTGGTAAGTCTGTGCCCGAGTCTTTCTTGAGGTTACATTGTTATGCCAGTAAGTGACAAGTGGGTCTTTATGACTGAGTCATTGAATCCTTCATTTAACCAATTCGTATAAATGCACTGATTCATTCAGGAGTGAGTCATTGAATCGTTCATTTAATCAATTCGTTTAAACACTGAATGGCTAAACTGATTTGTTCGAAATGCTAATCAATTCAGAAACTGAACAATGAGTCTTTATGAGTGAGTCGCTGAATTATTGACTAAACCAATTCGTTAAAAAAAAAAAAAGGATTAATTTAGGAATTAAACAAGTGGGTGTTTTTTAAAAGTGAGTCACTGAATCATTTATTCACTGAGTGGAACTGAACAAGTTACCATCTAACCATCGTGATCCACTGATGTTTCACTCATGGATTTGTTCAAAACACTGATTTGATGAAGTGATTCAAAATACTTAAGAATTCAGAAATTGAGCAAATGAGTCTTTGTGAGTAAGTCATTGAATCATTTATTCAGCTAGTTTGTTCAAATACATTGATTCAGGAAATGAACAAGTGACCTTCTTAATGAGTGAATTATTCATTCAAACTATTTTTTCAAATGCACTTATTAATTCAGCAACTGAACGAATAACCATCTAAGTGAATCGTTGACTTGTATGCTCAACTGATTTGTTTAAAACACTAAATACTAAAAGTGACCGTTTTTTTTATTGAGTGACTTATTGTATCATTCACTAAACCGATTCATTCATAGCACAGAAATTTAGTTATGATTAATTCAAAATACAGTCTTTATGAGTGAATTATTAAATCATTCATTCAACTAATTTGTTCAAATGCAAGGATTCATTAAAGAAATGAACAAGTGACCGTCATAATGAGCGAGTCACTGATGATTCACTTAACGGATTTGTTCAAAACATTGATTTGTTTAGGTGACTCTTCATAAGTGGATTCAGTTACTTAACAGATTTGTGCAAAACAGTGATTCATTCAGGAACTAAACAAGTGACTGTCTTTATCAGTGAGGCACAAAATCATTGACTAAACCAATTAACTCAAAACAGATTTATTCAAGAAAAAATCAAGTGACTGTTTTTATAAGTGATTTTACTGGTTTATTCTCTCAATGGATTTATTAAAAAACAGATTCATTTATGAACCGTCTTCACGAGTGAGTCGTTGAATCACTGTCTAAACCAATGTTTTCAAAACTAAGATTTATTCAGGAAATGCTTCATTTATAACTGTCAGTTGATCTTGAAAAATCCATCATTATTATATTTTGTATGGATCTGCTTACATTTTACTCTGATGCAGTGGCCCCAAAAACAGTGATTTCAAGAATATATGACTCCGTGTTAATAACTGATTTAAATAGAAACCGCATTTCTAGAAAACACAAGAAGACTGTCAGGAAAAGGTTTTTTAAACTTTGTTTTGAAGCATGTCGACGTCATGGATGACCTTGTTAAATGTCCTACACATATTTTCTTCAAGTTGTTATTCCCATGTGCACAGAAGACATTGATTTGTTGTTTGTTAAAGCGCTCAACCCTTGTAAGAGCTCAGGTGTATGTGCGAGTAGATATTCCCGCAGGGGCCTGATAGTTGTTCTCCGGAGATTTTCAAGACTTGAAAAGGACTATTTTGGTGTTAAATCTAAATATTCACACATTTTGGGGGTTAGCGTTAGGATTACCTTCGAACAGGAGCTCTGCTGGATGAAATGAGTGAGAAGAAGAGACTGCGAGAGGCAGGACACGTCTGTACATGTCTGCTGTTAACAGGCTGCTTCGTCTCTGCTGGTGTTCTCCACTATCTGCTCCTGTTTTCGCATTCAGCAGACTCGTGCTCTGCGGCTCGCAGTGGGAAGCGTGCCAGGGAAAAATCTCAGTACGGCCGCTAACGGAGGATGACAACAACGTTCCTCTTTTTTTCCCCACTGCATTTCATGCCTCATTCGCGGCCCACTCTCATCTTTTCCTCTGCGTTACGTCAGCCTTGTTCTGCTATGTCTGATCCTGGCACATAGGGTTTGTGAGTGTGTGTGTGTGTGTGGAGCGAGGTGCAGCGGGCACTGGGAGGGCATCAAAGACTGTCAGAGCGAATCAAAGACCCTGCCAACCTTGGCAAGCCGGGCACACGCACACATTCTCTTTCACTTTCTGCCAAGTCTTTTTTAGCCTGAATTTTGGTCACGTCTGTCCTCTCGTTTGTGTCCGCGTGTGTGTTTTCCACGGTTGATCATTACAAATGGCAGAGGTCACTCGGCTGGCAGATGTCCCCGCTGCATGGGCCACCCTTTCAATCTCTATCAATCTCGTTTTCGTTCCGTTGTTTTTCCCCTAGTTATCTGTTAATCCTTCTTCTACTTGGCTGTAATTAAACGCATCAAGATTCACTGAGAAACTACGTGTACAGAAAATACTCAACGGCTCGGTCCCAGCTTGATGCCTACAAAACTTGCAGGCTTGTGATGGCCATCACGTACAAGATTTCAATAGTTTTAACTAAGATAACTTTTTGTATATAATGTTAGATTTCCAATATTTGGCAGAGTAGTTTTTTAGGTGGCTCATCAGTGTATTCGATTTCATTATCAATTAATAGTTAATTAAGTATTGACTGATTTATTAATAAAGATCTCAAAAGTAGCCAAAATAAAACCTTTTAGAAACTTCGTGAAAGCAGATGCTAGGTTTTGTTTATGTACACTCAAAACATAACTTTAGACATTCATTTCTCACAGAATTTTCCAGCATTAGCTTAGCAACATGCTAATGTCTATGAGTTGCCTTTCCTGTGCAAAGTTTTATGTGTAATCCACAGAATTGTAACTTATGTAGTCTTCCAAATCGTTTACTTGCGAGGTTTCATTTCAGTTCGTATGCTGCCTTAGAAGAAAGTGAAAATGACTACAGAAAATGATGCACAGGTGACATCAAAGTGTCACGTCTCACAGAAATGCTGAGAAGTGTGTAATTTCCTGTGATGATAATAATCTAGGTCTTGTTGTTTGTTGCTTCTCCTTTCTATTTCTCAGGTTTCATGCACAAGAAAATGACTTCAATTAAGTGTTTTAGGATAAGAAACCAGAATATTGAGACGCATACAAACACAATAAGCTCTTCGACTCTGATATGCCATAAACAACTGTCACAGTAGTGAACTAAGCATTTCCCACTGCATTAGATCAGTGTGCTTGAGTAAATGCCAGCTTATCAGTGCCAGCCTGCTAATGCAACCATGCCCACGTCAGCCATCAGTGCCCTGCAGACCAGCCAATGCAAATGTCAGGGTTTTTAGTGTAGGACAGAGAGAGAATTTACTTTGGGTCATATTTTATCTTACAAAGTTTTATTGCTGGTTTTCAGTGATGACGGCATGTCACACAACCTACTGATGTTGGCATGTGGTTAATTTGTCTAGCTTCTGTTAAGCCACAGATGAAATTGTGCCAAAAATTCAGCAAATTCAGCAAAAGTCATTGTACGACTTTTGAACAATGTAAGGTATATACATACATATTAGTGTTCTTCCTCAGTTTGCCATTTTCACTATACAGAATGAAATGGTTAGTTATGAGTTGTTATTATTTGGGTTACTTTTCATTGCTTCTGTAAGTTTTATGAAGTAGACATTTTAAAGAACATTTTAAGACCAATTAAAGAAAATTTAAGAAAAATGAGTATAGGAGAACATGAGCTTTATTGACAATGTTTGAAAATGCAGCTTCCAACCATATCTTCATTATTTTTTTTAAATAAACTCTCGCATTATTTTTACTAGAATATGGAAATAACTTTTACTGTATGTTTTGATCACACTGCAGAAAAGTGATGTTCTTCATTAGTAGTTTTGTCTCGTTTTCCAGTGTGTAAAAATTCTTAAATCAAGGTAATTTTCTCAGAAATATATCAAAATGACATTAATTTATGATGGAAAAAAGGACAAATCTTCCAATGGGCTCAGAAAAAAATCAACTAAATTTAAAGTGATAAGTTTTCATACCCCCGGATATTTGCTCTCGTTTTATCCTTAAATTAACTTAATTTTGCTCAATTTCTTTAAAAAACAAGACTTTGTTAAATTTCCAACTCAAGTGTGTATCTTTACTTAAGGATGTGATAGAAAACAAGACAAACTAACAGAAATTCATTTAATGCCATTACTTTATAAATCTTAAGACTTCCTGCTTTGATTTAAGACCTTTTAAGGCCTTCATTTGTGGAAGGGCACTTTACTTTTAAGACCCACAGAAACCTTGGATTTGGAAAAATGGTAACAAGTTTTGTTTCTAGGTCCAGTGAATTTAAACAACCTGCTCCAACAGGTAGCTCTTTTTTTATCTTTTGGAAATTAGTTCACTTTTGAGAACGCATATTTCATGAGCTGAAATAGGGGGAAAAAATCCTGTGGTAAACCGCAAACGAGTCTGCAGCAGTGTTATCCCTGCGTTAATTGAAATACTCTGTGGAGTCCTAGCCATTCGGTGACAAATCTCAGCTCGTATTTGATAAAACGAGCACGCAATTTGGCAGCTTTTTTCATGCTACCACCTCGCCCCCATCTCTCTGTCTCTCTCTTTCACATCAAAGCGGCGCCGAGTGCGATATTGAGGAATTCCATTTGCCGAGCGTCTTTAATAGGTGCGACGGCAGACACAGGCACGGGAAGGAATCTGATAAAGAGAGAGAGGCAAGCGAGCGTGAGAGAGAATTAAAGGAAGCGTCAGATCTGGCAGAGACGAGCGAGTGGAGAGAGAGAATCAAATGGGTCTTGTCAGCGGAAGGGCGCCGTGACTCACAAGCGTTCCGTGACTGTTTCCCAAAGCATCACGTTCTTACCTGCCAGTTATCTCAGACAGCACGTTTATTAATCCATAATGTCTGTCTACTGATGATCCTAAACCAGCTTTCTCTCCACAAAAATATGAAGTCAGTGGTGTACAGGACCCGTAGTGCACTTGAGGGGGACCCACTTCCTTTGGGAGGGCCCTCATGACATTATGCACAAAAAAAATCCTGTTTTTGATAGTTTTTTTGTGTCTAAGAGATCTAGACAGAGAGATTGATATGTCAGTAGACAGAACGATAGGCAGAGAGAGGCAGAGGGAAATATAGAATTAGAGACCGGTAGATGGAGACCGAGAGAAGTACGGATATAGAAAGAGAGACAGACTGGTAGACAGAGAGATAAAGACACAGGGAGAGAGAGACAGATGAGGGGAAATACAGATATAAAAAAGAGAGACGGACAGGTAGAGCGAGAGAGACAGATGAAGGGAAATACGGATATGGAAAGAGAGACGGGCAGGTAGATGGAGACAGAGAGAGAGACAGATCGAGGGAAAGACAGATGGTATAGACAGAGAGACAGACAGGTAGATGGACACAGAGAGATAGACAGGCAGAGAGAAAGACAGATCGATGGAAAGACAGATGGTATAGACAGAGAAACAGACAGGTAGATGGACACAGAGAGATAGACAGGCAGAGAGAGAGACAGATCGAGGGAAAGACAGATGGTATAGACAGAGAGACAGACAGGTAGATGGACACAGAGAGATAGACAGGCAGAGAGAAAGACAGACCGAGGGAAAGACAGATGGTATAGACAGAGAGACAGACAGGTAGATGGAGACAGAGAGAGAGACAGATCGAGGGAAAGACAGATGGTATAGACAGAGAGACAGACAGGTAGATGGAGACAGAGAGATAGACAGATCGAGGGAAAGACAGATGGTATAGACAGAGAGACAGACAGGTAGATGGAGACAGAGAGATAGACAGGCAGAGAGAGAGACAGACCGAGGGAAAGACAGATGGTATAGACAGAGAGACAGACAGGTAGATGGAGACAGAGAGAGAGACAGATCGAGGGAAAGACAGATGGTATAGACAGAGAGACAGACAGGTAGATGGAGACAGAGAGATAGACAGGCAGAGAGAAAGACAGATCGATGGAAAGACAGATGGTATAGACAGAGAGACAGACAGGTAGATGGACACAGAGAGATAGACAGGCAGAGAGAGAGACAGATCGAGGGAAAGACAGATGATATAGACAGAGAGACAGACAGGTAGATGGACACAGAGAGATAGACAGGCAGAGAGAGAGACAGACCGAGGGAAAGACAGATGGTATAGACAGAGAGACAGACAGGTAGATGGAGACAGAGAGATAGACAGGCAGAGAGAGAGACAGACCGAGGGAAAGACAGATGGTATAGACAGAGAGACAGACAGGTAGATGGAGACAGAGAGAGAGACAGATCGAGGGAAAGACAGATGGTATAGACAGAGAGACAGACAGGTAGATGGAGACAGAGAGATAGACAGGCAGAGAGAAAGACAGATCGATGGAAAGACAGATGGTATAGACAGAGAGACAGACAGGTAGATGGACACAGAGAGATAGACAGGCAGAGAGAGAGACAGATCGAGGGAAAGACAGATGATATAGACAGAGAGACAGACAGGTAGATGGACACAGAGAGATAGACAGGCAGAGAGAGAGACAGACCGAGGGAAAGACAGATGGTATAGACAGAGAGACAGACAGGTAGATGGAGACAGAGAGATAGACAGGCAGAGAGAGGGACAGATCGAGGGAAAGACAGATGGTATAGACAGAGAGACAGACAGGTAGATGGACACAGAGAGATAGACAGGCAGAGAGAGAGACAGATCGAGGGAAAGACAGATGGTATAGACAGAGAGACAGACAGTTAGATGGAGACAGAGAGATAGACAGGCAGAGAGAGAGACAGATCGAGGGAAAGACAGATGGTATAGACAGAGAGACAGACAGGTAGATGGAGACAGAGAGATAGACAGGCAGAGAGAGAGACAGATCGAGGGAAAGACAGATGGTATAGACAGAGAGACAGACAGGTAGATGGACACAGAGAGATAGACAGGCAGAGAGAGAGAGACAGATCGAGGTAAAGAAAGAGGGTATAGACAGAGAGACAGACAGGTAGATGGACACAGAGAGATAGACAGGCAGAGAGAAAGACAGATGGTATAGACAGAGAGACAGACAGGTAGATGGAGACAGAGAGAGAGACAGGCAGAGAGAGAGACAGATCGAGGGAAAGACAGATGGTATAGACAGAGAGACAGACAGGTAGATGGAGACAGAGAGATAGACAGGCAGAGAGAGAGACAGATCGAGGGGAAGACAGATGGTATAGACAGAGAGACAGACAGGTAGATGGAGACAGAGAGATAGACAGGCAGAGAGAGAGACAGATCGAGGGGAAGACAGATGGTATAGACAGAGAGACAGACAGGTAGATGGACACAGAGAGATAGACAGGCAGAAAGAGAGACAGATGGAGGGAAATACAGATATATACCGAGAGATGGACAGGTAGATAGACAGAAAAAGATATATGCAACAGAGAGAGACTGATAGAAACTGAGACTGATGGCTGAGAAAGAAAGAGATTGTGGATGCAGATAATAGAAACAAGTTAGTAGTATAAAAAAGGATTTCAAAATCTGCCAGTGCCTTGAAAAAAAATCAGCTTATATTCAGTATATGTAAACAAATAATAATATATAATGCAGTGTTGAGTCTTATGTAAAATACTTATGTAAAAGAAGAATTAAACCCTCATTATGTAAGTTCATTTCTGTGATGGTTTCTTGTGATGCAAAAGAAGCCACAGGAAAATTGTCATGACAGCGCTGATCCATTTCACACTCGTGAGAACCACTTGAAACATCTTTATTTTTTAAATGTACTTTAAACATGCTTTTTTTGTCATGCTAAAACATGCTTTTCATCTGCAAAGTGATGCATCTATGGCCTCTACTAGCAGGGGTTGAGTGGGCCGTGCTAACCAGCTAATCCCTGACCCCTACGGTTAAGCACAGGGATGTCGTGAACTGATTCCAGATCAGATGCAAATGATTGTGGGAAGGACTGACTGCAGGTCAGTGCCGAAATATACAAGGGTTCGGGGGAATAAACTTGAACCACTCCAAGTCCCACAGTCGTCCTGGGTGAGTTTATTCCCTTAAGCATAGTATGGAAAACTTGCATGTCAAGCTGTGTTTTTCAGTGCATGGATCCACACACACATACAGTTTAATCCTGCGCAGTGGGGATCGCCGTCTGGAGATTGTACAGCATCCAAGACCGAGTCGCCTCTTGCTGACCTTCTCACACACACACACACACTCCTCCCTCTGTGGGCCTATACGTCCGTTCTCAGGCGGTGTGTGTGCAGCGCACAGCTTTGATCCCCAGCTGAAGGGTACTTACAGGCCAAATTTCCAAATGCGTAAGAGTCAGCCCTCCCGCTGGAGAGAGAGCGAGAGAGACAGAATGAATTCTTACACAGCTCTGGGAATTGGGTCTCGGCGGCTAGAGCTATTAATATATATCGCTGCGGCCCCGAGCCAGAGACGGCAAGGAAGACAGACAGACAGACAGGCACAAAGAAAGACATATAGATTGACCCAGTGATGGAGAGAGAGAGAAACTGACAAAGACAGCGGAGAAGAGAATGACAGCTAGAAATGGAGAGACAGACAGGTAGATAAGACTTGTAGGTAGATAGATAGGCGGGCTGAAAGAGAGACTGGTGAGCATCTGAGAGGCCGTGTGTTTCCGGCAGACTTGTGTATCGGTCATCAATGCACAGTTAAGAATATCGATCAGGCAGTTATTGATGAATGTGTGTTACAGAAAGTGTGACCAGCGGTCTGACCCAACACACAGCCCTTTCTCTCTCTCCCCCCGTGACTCCAGGTCAGTGCTGATCTGACCTCACTAGTAACGATTTCACACGCAACCGCAAAACACGCATCTGGTCTGGGATGAGCTATTACACCCGCAGGAAGCGCATCATCAATACTATTATCATATCACAGTTTATGACATTACAGTTGAGTCGCTGAATCGAACGCAATTGAATTAAATCACGTCGACTCGTTACAGGTGACGACAGACAGGCCGAGTCAGTCATCAAGCCTCGAGCGAGCAGGCGAGAGAGAGAGACGGATTTGGCTCTTTATCTCTCTGCTGCTCTGCGCTGCTCAACGGCCAGTAAGCAGGATTAATGGTCCTGTCTCAGTGTGAGCCAGGTACACACACACATACACACACTCAGAGCGGGGCCAGTAATCGCATGCAAACAGCACACGCCTTTCAGGCAGCGCTACGTGCGCACACACATACTCGCATTTCAAAAGCACAGGAAGCACCTGTTTCTCTCCCACAGAGCCTTGCGCACACACGCGCCGCTGCGTTCATTCCCTCACGCTCTGTCTCTTTTCTCGTCTGAGCTCTCGTCCCGCTCCTGCAGTCAGGGTTTCCCTGGCGCTCTTCAGACACCAGTGAAGCATGACAGCAAGATGTTCCCTTGAGAAATCCCGCAGCCATAGACCTCTGCCGCTTCGTTCCTGCAATCTTTTCGGTAAATATAGAAAGCAGAACGTAGCGCACGAGTGACGCCTGACACAGTTGATAAAAAAAAGTTGAGAAGGACAAACCTTATATATTGGCAAATATACTGTTAAGGAATTGGTTTGGTATTCTGCTAAACAGTTTGTGAAGTATTTTCACTCATTAGCACAGGCTAAATAGGTTTTAGGTAGGACAACACAGCAATCTAAAACTCAGAGAACAATACTTTAAACATAGGCTAGTTAATACCGATATCTCAGGTAACTTGGTAAAGCTTAGAAAGCTAGCACAGGTAATTTGACTGTTGGGAAGTACCTCAGAGAACAAAGGTAAAACCTGAAAAAGTAAACAAATAGCACAGAATTAGCAAAGTTATTGGTGAAATAGCTAAATTAGCACAAGTTAAAGTTAGCGAAGAAAAGTAAAATTGCATTAGCATAAAATGTGACAGTTATCCCAGCCATATCAGAGAAAACAACATGGCTAAAGGTTACTGTTAAAGTAGTCCACTGTCCGTTGGCTAAACGTCTGATGCATATGGGAAACAAAAGTGGAAACACTTCAGGAGTGTCAAAGTCGTTATCGGATTGGTTAAATTCTACAAGATTTCCGTGAAATGTGCGTGTCGTGTTCTTTAACGTTCTGCCTGGAAACAAAGATACCATGGCACTTAACCCCATCACGAAAGTAGAAAGCCGTCGTGTTTACAACTGTGACGAACAGCGCTTTTTAAGGATCAACTAAATGCTGGATTTTCAAAAGTATGTGAAATATTTAAAGCTCGCGGCATAGAATCTATAAAGTACGTCCAAGAGTTTAACAGACTGGTCTGTTATTGTGGGGACATTTCTACGCCGCGAAACATGATGATGAACGAAACGAACTGTGATTGGTCGTTGGACATGTCGGTCTAACGGCCTCATGGGCGGGACTTGGCCAATGAAAGCTGCCATGAATTCCTGACCTTCAGCTTGAAGGTCTGGCTATACGCAAAACTACAGTAAAAGCAAATTTACTGTAAAATGTCTCAGGCACAATAGTCTATTGTCAATACAATAAAAAATTTGGGGAAATCTTTCACTTTTGGGCGAAATTCCCAATTGCGTGAATTTCTGCTGAAATTACAGAATTTTTACAAAAATTTGATGGACCACACAGGCAATTCTGAGGGTATAGTTGACCCACCTGGCATTGGTAAAGATGACCCAGTTCAGACAATTAACAGTTAGTTCAAGTAGCACAGGTAATTTATATTGGGATTAATTTAACTAAGAGGTGATTAACTCTAAAAGTATCATCCAGTAGTAATGTCATTACTGGTATAAAAGGGGAAAGTAATTGTAATACTGAAGTAACAGGTCAATGAAATTAGATAAAGAGAGAGGCTGGAGTCGCAAAACATAAAAAATGCAGCTAACTGAGAAGCAGTGCAACCAGGACAACCTAGCAAACTCTCTTTTCGTCTCACTTTTGCGTCCAGCCGTGACGCAAAATGAAATGCTTTCATCTCAAGCACAAGGAGAGCAGAGCACGAGGCCTGGCAGCGGAGCGAAACGACGCCTGGCACTGTGAATGTCTCTGCATGCCCCGTGAGCGCGCAATATCTGCCGATCTGCCTCGACAGTGATCCGTGCGCGTGTGAAAGAACGCTATTAAAATGATAAGAGAGAACTTTAAACCAGATTAAACCGAGCTGCGCGCCGCTAAACAGGACGCCGTCGCCACGGACCGGATACTTTCACGGAGTCGTTTGCGCGGCACTCTTCCTGCCTCCGTCTCTCTCCCTCTCTTTTTCTCTCGTCATTAATCTCGTGGCAGCGCTGCAGGAAACAGCCTTTCACAGGCAGCTGGAATTTCATCTCCTCCCTCGGTCTTTATTACTCTTCCACTCAACCTATCCCTCGTTCACCCCCCTCCTTCTCTCTCTCGCTCTATCTCTCCCTCCGTTTATTACGCGCTCTAATCATTCGCGCGCAGGTAACAGAACACTGCGCTGCACACAATAGAGCCGGCCTTCATAGCACCTCTACGCACACACAAACAGAAGCCAGGCCTCATAAACTAACACGCACACACATAAACGCGCATCCTCTAAATCGCACACGCCGTGGATTCTTCTCTCAGAAGGGCAGGGTAAGTGACGAGGGGAGGAGGGGTGGCTCAGAATGATAAAGAGAGGGGGAGAGACGCAGAGCGTGATTAGAGAGAGAGAGAGAGGGACACGAGCGGCAGCAGCGTCTCGCGGAGCACGGTGGCGATACGGAGCTCGGCGGTACAGCAGCCCCCCCTAGCGGCCCATAGTGCAACTGCAGTGCTGTCGGCTCGATCGGAGCTCGGCTTTTTGACATTCACAGACGTTTTTGCCATGGCTAATAAACCTGCATGTTGAAAAGTATTAGAATATATTATAAATAGGAATTTATTATTATTATTAACGGCAATATTGAAGTTGGATTTTAGGGGCATTTTGTTTGTTATAAAAGTAATATAATTTTACTTAACCTATATAGAATATGAGTAAGACTTTATTATTTTGAGAATTCTCTTTACTCCACCAAGTTTTCCCCAAACCCATAAATAAAGTTAAAAAAAAGAAATATTAAAATATGAATTATATACATTTTTTACAACTATGAAAATGTAATTCAACAAATGTTTTGAGTAAAGTAAAATATTAGTATATATTAGTATTAAATATTATGTTATTTTAACATTTATTTTGACCATTCTGTTGCCCCAAAATAAAATATTTATATGATTTATAGTTGTGGCTAAAAGTGTTACAACACCTGACAGATCTAAAAATATTGATCATGTTCATGAAACATGCAGATGGTTGTTTTGAGCACAACAAATATCAGATGAAGTGAGTTGTACTGTTTTTATCCACTGTCAACTTTCCACCTTTTGCCGCAATTACAGCAGCACATCTCTCTGGCACAGTGTCAGTATATTTCCTCAGAACACTGTTATCCCAAGCCTTCTGCAACTCAAGCCAAAGGCTTGAATGGGCAATAGATCTGTCCAGTTTATTTTCCAAATCGCCCCCAATTTGCTCGATGAGGCTGATATGCGGACTTTGAGGGGACCAGTCCATCATTTCCAGTGTTCCAGCAGATCCCTTCCGTTGCAGGTGGTTCTTGCAATAGTTAGTTTTAAGGGTATTGTAATGGGCAATTCAACAAACAACTAAAACCTCTTAAATATGCTAAGTGTTCTAACAATTTTGGCCACCACTGTACATTTATGACAAACGTTAGAATATGAAATTGTGCATTTTAATTACTTAAAAGAGAAATAAAAGTGTGAAATATAAGCAGAAATAAATTCAATTAAATTTAAATAAAAAAATAAAGGGCTACTTTGAATTACACCTGCAAGAAAACACGTAGAACACCTGGTAACTTCCTTGCATCTGCACCGAATAGTCTTGGCAGCACCGGAGCATCGTAGGGGCACTTTAGCTCAGGCAGAACTCTGGTGTTAATAATCTCTGTCTCGTATTCTGTCAGTCTCATTTCTCTCTTGTGGCCTCTAGTGCAGCCTCACGGCGTCATTCACACCAGCTCTGCACACACGGATGACGCATCTCTACACACACACACATACACACATATATATTTTCACAGGGCGAAACCACAGATTTGTGTGTATTTATATTAGATCACAATGTTTAATCAGCAATTTACGCTGGTAAGTGACATATTACCTGACATAAGTTTGATGCAGGTTTGAGTTTATGTCCTTATCAATTTTATTCACAAAATAGACAATAATTCTAAATGAACTGTTTTCAATGAAACAAAAATGTTTTGTTTTTTTTGAGTATAGCTTTCAAATGACAATATTATAATCTTCCCATTTGACATTAAATGTTTCAAAAACACAGTGATAATACTTTTGTTTGAACAGAAAATGTGTTTCATATCAATACAATGTTTCATAAATAAAATAATGTTGAGAGAGAGACAGAGAGCAGGGTAGAGAGAGAACATGTTCTGTGGGCCGAAGTTTCCTCCAGAGTCCTGGATTGCGTTATATTCCTTTGCTGTCTGCGTGTCGGCTCTTGGCGCAGAGGATCAGAGTGTCGTGCTGCGGCTCCTGCGAACAGGCAGACAAATAAACAGTTGGCAGGATCTGGTGTGTATGTGTGTGCGTGCCTGGCAGGACACGCTACTCGTCCGTGCCATTAAATCCTCTCATTTCCTTCCACCCATGTAGCTCAACACTGAAAAACACACTTACAGTACCCTCTCCATGTATACCAGATCAGTGTCATTGAATCTGTCTGTCATCTATCTATCTATCTGTCTGTCTGTCATCTGTCTGTCTGCCATCTATATGTCTGTCTGTCTGTCATCTGTCCATCTGTCTGTCTGTCTGTCTGTCATCCGTCTGTCTGTCTGTCTGTCATCTATCTGTCTGTCTGTCATCTATCTATCTATCTGTCTGTCTGTCATCTGTCTGTCTGCCATCTATATGTCTGTCTGTCTGTCTGTCTGTCTGTCATCTGTCTGTCATCTATCTATCTGTCTGTCTGTCATATATCTGTCTGTCTGTCTGTCTGTCTGTCATCTGTCTGTCATCTATCTATCTGTCTGCCATCTATATGTCTGTCTGTCTGTCTGTCATCTGTCTGTCATCTATCTATCTGTCTGTCTGTCATATATCTGTCTGTCTGTCTGTCTGTCATCTGTCTGTCATCTATCTATCTGTCTGTCTGTCATATATCTGTCTGTCTGTCATCTGTCTGTCATCTATCTGTCTGTCTGTCATCTATCTGTCTATCTGTCTGTCTGTCATCTGTCTGTCATCTATCTGTCTGTCTGTCATATATCTGTCTGTCTGTCATCTATATATCTGTCTGTCTATCTGTCTGTCTGTCTGTCTGTCATCTATCTGTCTGTCTGTCATCTATCTGTCTATCTGTCTGTCTGTCATCTGTCTGTCTGTCTGTCTGTCATCTGTCTGTCTGTCTGTCATCTATCTATCTGTCTGTCTGTCTGTCTGTCATCTATCTTTCTATCTGTCTGTCTGTCTGTCATCTATCTTTCTTTCTATCTATCTATCTATCTATCTATCTATCTATCTATCTATCTATCTATCTATCTATCTATCTATCTATCTATCTATCTATCTGTCTATCTGTCTGTCTGTCATCTATATGACTGTATATCTCTCTTTCTTTCTGTCTCTCTCTCTCTCTATCTCTCACTCTATTTAGTCTGTCTGTCTGCCTGTCTGTCATCTGTCTATCCATCTTTTGTCTGTCTGTCATTTATATGTCTGAATCTCTCTCTCTCTCTCTTTCTTTCTCTCTCTCTCTCTCTCTCTCTCTCTCTATTTAGTCTATCTGCCTGTCTTTCTATCTATCTGTCTCTGTCTAACTGTCTGTCTGTCTTTTTTTTCATCTCTTCATATGAGATGCCTGAACTGACCTTAAATGTGAACCCTTCTTTCTTTCTTTCTTTCTTTCTTTCTTTCTTTCTTTCTTTCTTTCTTTCTTTTCAAGAGACCTAGAGTTGACAAGACGGTGTTCGGCTGCTTCCTTTTCTCTGCCTCCAGCGCACAAAATCAAAGACATGAGACTTACAAGCAGCGAAAAACTTCCCCAAGGGAAATACCAGGCTTGCGTGTGGCTGCTGCCGTCGACAGGCACACGTACACACATGCGAACACACACACACACACCCTCACACACATGCTGCGGTAAACCACACTGGCAAGTGCTATACCAAATTTCATGCAGTACTGTTCTAGAGTTCAGCTGATTCACACACACACAAAGAGAGAGAGCGAGTTTTACTGGACCCGTCAGGCGCTTTTTTTCATCTTTAATGTTCCATCTCCTGCTAGAATTACAAGGCTAATCTCAAACACACAATACTGCATTCTTCAGACAGAAGAGAGATAACTCATGGTAAACTTTTCTCTACTTGGAATAGCACACTACTTGTACTATTTTTGCATTATTTATAATGTGTACAGTGTAGGGATTTATTGACACAGTTGGCATACTACATTTGCAGCTTGGTTGTAGCATGCCGCATGGCACACTATCCCACAATGCAATACTGAATTTTAAAAAAACATACTAACATTACTATTTCTGCCATATAAAGTAGTATGCTATTCCACTTTTTTTTTTTATGGATTGCTAGCTTACTATTAAGTGTGCGATATTGAAACTTCTATTGAAACGTAGTTTTATATAGTATATGAAAAACGTACATTGTTCTGTGATTTGAAACTGTAGTACAACATTACTCATTTATTCCACCAAGTTGTGTACAGTTATCTTTTGAAAAAAAATTTTTTTGAATCATTATATATATATATATATATATATAAATAAGGAAAAGTGTTAATCCGACCAGTCCAGTAAATGAGCTAGTTAAGAAAGAGATCTTAATGATCACGGTTAATGATCACAGTTGGCTTTAATTTTGGTCACACAGGAAGTTGAGCACATTGCATTGTGGGATACAGTCAGGGGCGCCATTATGGTTTGTGGGCCCCCTGAACACCATACTCATTGCTCAGACCTCCCTCATTAAAACTTGTGTTCCACGTTCTCCACGTATCGTGCTAACCTTCACCCCCCATGGTGCCCTTGGCTACAGTATACACATTTTTGCATTTTAATTTCATGCATACAGGAAATTTGCATGCTGTGCATAGTAGTAAGTGAGTATGCCTATTTAAAATTATTTTTATTTTTTTTAATAAACTTTTTTTTTTCCTGAGATGATTACTCTTGAATTAAATGTGTGATGAGGTCATTTGACAATATACCACAATTTATGAAAAAGTATGTAAACTCTTAAATACATTAAGTAGAAAAATGTTAAATGTCTTAAATATAAGGAAGAACCTTTTGTGGAATGGAAAGAGTCAACTGATGTTAAAAGTTCTTCTTGGAACTATCAATGCCAATAAAGAACCTTTATTTTAACAAGTGTAGCATACAGTGTATACACTGAACAGGAAGTAGTGGAAGTGCAGCCTGTATTTGTGTATGACATAAGGAGATCAGTTCCATTAGCTGGCCAAATTTGACTGACAAGACCAACTGTTCAATAGAGATTTAGAGTCTCAGTGCCTGCTGTTAGCCTTTAAATGTCAACTAGAGAGCAGCACCAGACAGAACGAGAGGGACAGTTGTGTGCATTCCAGCACAGAGTCCCATCTGACTACATGTAAACACACACACACAGTGTGTGGGAATTAAATAGAGCATGAGTGCAGTGATTATTACATCCAAACACACACTGCACAGACAGAAAGTCTGAAAGACAGAGTTGTTTGGTGGTTGATTGGGATAAAATGCACCATGTGGCTTTTTCAGTGGTTTCTTTTTGCCTATTTTATGTTTCAGGCTTCATGACTTGGTTTCCTGAGGAAGGAGCCACATGTGCTGCTGATTACAGTGCTGAATGCTAGCGGCTGGTGCGTGTGTTTACAATCACTTTTTGTCTTTATATCCATTAGATTTCTAGTATGCATTACCGATACTTGAAAATATAAAAAATATGGACAAATTTGCATCGATTTGCAGGGATAAGGCAGCATTTTCAGTCGTCTTTGAGAGTGTTATCATTTACTGAGAGTAGATGTGATACTGCAACTCTAAAGGCCCGTTCACACCAGACGATAACTTTAATGATGAAGTTTTAAAAAGAAGAAAATAAAAATTTAATTCTATAAGATTGTTCACACTACAACTATAACGTTAACGACAAAGAGGAACAATATTATTGGAATAGCTTTCAGAGCGATTTTATATATTTTTTTTATCTCTAAAAGTTTTAGCTTTTAAAGCGGCACATTACAAATCTGCAGTTCGCAATTGGAACGTTAACGTTATCGTCTGTTGGTGTGGGCACTAAAATAGTTATAGTTATGTTTATATTAATTGTTCTTGGTGTTAATGGGCCGTATTTGTCAAGTACCGTATTTTCTGGACTATAAGTTGCACATTTTTTTGTTTGGCTGGTCCTGCAACTTATAGTCAGGTGCGACTTATTTATCAAAATTAATTTGACATGAACCAAGAGAAATGAACTAAGAGACATGAACCAATAGAAAACATTACCGTCTAAAGCCGTGAGAGGGCGCTCTATGCTGTTCAGTGCTCCTGTAGTCTACACTGAAGACATAGAGCGCCCTCTCGCGGCTGGAGATGGTAATGTTTTCTATTGGTTCTTGGTTCTAAATAAATGCGACTTATAGTCCAGTACGACTTATATATGTTTTTTTCCTCATCATGATGTATTTTTGGACTGATGCGACTTATACTCAGATGCGACTTATAGTCCGAAAAATACGGTATTCAAAATTTTGCTAAATGTTTGTTTGTTTCAATTTGATTTAAATGAAACCTTTTTATAGCATGTAGTTAGCTAAAAACTAAAAGCATATTAGCACACTAAAATATATTATGGAAGTTTATTTCTGCAACGAGATAAAAAGAAAATGTAATTGCAACTGTTTATCAACTGTTTATTCTAACATTTTCTCGCAATTCTGAGATGCAAACTTATAGGATAAAAAGTTGCAATTACCTTTTGTTTTTAGTTCTGTGGCTGAAATAATCAAAACAGAATTGCGATATGTAAACTCAGAATGTATACTCAATATTCTCAGAATAAAGGTTAGAATTGTTAGATAAACTCGGAAAACTTGCAAATGTGTATATTTCTTGCAATTCTGACTTTTTTTTTTTTTTAAAGGAATTGCAAGTTTATATTTCTTAATTCTTTGTTTATATCTTGCAATTGTAATGTAAATTGTAAAATTATTGTCCAGGACCAAGCCTGGTTAAGAAACGGCATGTGGAGTCTGGGAAATGATGAACCCACTGCCCTGGTGCGCAGCTCGCTTACAGGGCCTCTCTGCATCCTCAAGCGCTGCGTGGTCCTCTCAGCGGAGCTGCGTGAGGGGGCACTGTCAGCTAGTGCTATGGCTGGAAGCCCAGACCACACACACACACACACACACACACACACACAGCTCTGTGGCAGCAGGCAGAGTGTTTGGCACTGCCTGCTGTCAGACGGGGGCAGGATGGAATGTCAACGGGCAGCAATGGCTGCCACGGCAACAGATCCATCAGTGTCTGCAGAGGGAGAATCCATTACCGTGACAACAGGTTACATCATCCATCTCCGCGGAACTCTAACAGGTTCTGTTCCGAAAAATATATGAATGCTCCATTAGGCTTAACACTCTTATGTTTTTTTTAATCCCATAAAATGCAATGATATAAAATATATGGCAGATGGATGGTGACATGCTCAAAACCCCTTACTGTAGGTTACAGTAGCAACTTGCTAAAAACCACACACGTCTTTTTCACAGAGGGCACCACAAAGCAGCAGCAAGACTCTCTGTCAGCATTCACAGTGATGTTTGGCGTGTTTTGGGTGTGTTAGCAGTGAGTTAGCATGTGTGTGTGTTTTTTTTATTACCTCATCACTGATCTCGTCCACTCGGAGCACAAAAAAAAAAAAACTATCCTAAGAGCTTTACATCAGCCCAACTCCTGCTGACAGATCTGATGAAAGACAAAAAAAAAGTGTGAAACAACCACAGCTGAAAATTACATGCTGTCTCTCGCTGGCTCTGATTGGCTCTCAGTTCCTTCTTCAGTTTATTATAAGCGACGCGTTGACCACTAAAATAGACCGAATTAACATCCGCTGTGATAAACCACAACAACATCAAGCACATAGTCTGCCATGAGCAATCATGAACGACAGTCGCAATCAGTCCGGCAGAAACACATCTATTATGAATCCTGCTACTCTGATTGATGACGTTCATAAAATTCACTGGAATGACTTCCTCTTTTATGAACCCCATAAACAAGTGTGATGTGTGCATAATATATATATATACCAGTCAATATATTGACTGCCAGTCAAATTTTTTTTTTTATGTTTTAAAGAATTTTCTTTGATCCAAAATACATCAAAAGCAGTAATATTGTGAAATATTTTTACTATTTAAAATAACTGCTTTATTTGAATATATTTTAAAATGTAATTTTTTCCTGTGATCAAAGCTGAATTTTCAGCATCATTCCTTCAGTCTTCAGTGTCACATGATCCCTCAGAAATCATTCTGATATGCTGATTTGCTGTTCAAGACCATTTTTAAGATATTTATAAATGTTACAATAAAGATATTCATAATGTTAAAGATATTTATAATGTTACAAAAGGATTCTACTTTTCAGCATAATAATAATATTCAATATTTTTGTTGAGCAGCAAATCAGAATATTAGAATGATTTTTGAAGGCTCGTGTGACACTGGAGTAATGATGCTAAAAATTCAGATTTGAATCTGGTTTGTGAATGCGCTCAAACTCGAGTTTGCATTAACCAATCACACCTGACCATGACCAGTCATGTCCAATCATATCGTGATGGACACCCTTTCTCTTAGTGACTTTCCCCCATTCATTCCCTCCAGTAAACTAAGGCCTGAGGGGTCTGTTAAAACCCAATGGGCTCAGGGGAGGCGATGTAGATGCAGAAAAACAAGTGATTTATACACTGTTTAATATTAATTTTTGTAATACTGGTGTTGGTTTGTTTTTGTACTTTTCATCCAGTATTTTCCAGGACACACTGCCTCCCTGATATACACAGTTGTGCTCTTAAGTTTACACACCCCTTGTGCAAAATGTTAATAATTGAAACAAAAATCATGAAAATTGCATGTTATTATTATTATTATTTTTGATCTAGTACTGTCCTGAATAAACTATTCCACATAACAGATGTTTAGGTATACTCCACAAGACAAAATAAGAGCTGAAGTTATAAAAATCACCAAATTCAAAAGTTTACATACCCTGAATCTTAAGACTATGTGTCATTTCCAGGGTTTTCCAGCATCTTCTGCATATTTGAACCCTTTCCAACATTGACTGTATGATTCTGAAATCATCTTTTAACACTGAGGACAACTGAGAGACTCATGTATAACTATTACTACAAAAGGTACTGATTCTGAAGAAGGCCACACAATGCATTAAGAGAAGGGCTGTAATTATATATTAGCATAATTTTTTTCATTTACCCTTTATTTTATTTCCGGCTACATGGTTCTGGGGTGTTTTATCTTGTTGTTGATTTTTTTTCACATTGCTATATAGCTAGTTAAGAAAATTCTGTTTTTATTCTCAAATGTTCAAGATTGCTAATTGACTCAAATCGGTATTAATCTATGGGAGATTTCTTGGCTGTTTTTGTTCGCTAGGCCAAAATCAAATCTGTCAGTCTACATATGAGTTATAAGAGTAGTGAAAAAGGTCTTCATACATAATAGATACAGTTGTGCGATCTATTACTCACAGGACAGTCTGAGAGATTCGACACTGACCCCAAAGACAAACAAAAAACAACAACAAGTCGACTAACCAAATGCACAAAGCAGATAAAAGCACTAGACGAGTTCTAGTTTGCAGCACATAAAACACAGACGTCGTTAGAGGCATAAATTATGAATATTGGGGAATAAGAGCAGCGCAGCTCTCCGCCCGTGTTCACTGACGGTTTTCCGGGAGCGTTATTTATCTCGGGAAGCAGGCCGAGCCGGAGCGTGTGATCAGGAAGAGAGCGGGAGCTTGACTGATGTGTGTTTATGGGGAAATGAGTGATGCAGAGAAACACACCACAATGTATTATAGACAGCCCTGACAGCTGTATAATTTTGTTATTATACACTCTTGCGAGAGCGAGCACGAGCTCTCCGTCAACGTGACCCTCTGATCCGATTCGACGACACCGTGTCATTACACGCGTCTGCTGTCAAAACCGCGCTAAACTACTCTAGACGTAAACCACAGCTAGAGTTTCTTGTCTAAAACATAACATTTTACAATATTTTCATTCATATATAACTATAAATATAGAAATGTAACTTATGATATAGGCTATATAATTGTTATAATAAAATGTACAATTATAATATTAATAAATATTGTATTATATTAAATATATTTTATATATTAATATTACAATTTATATATTATTATTAATTTTTTTCATATAAAATGTTCAAATATTTGAAATTATATTATGATTATGAATATAAAATATCACATAGTAGCCTATATACACAATATACAATCCAATACACAATATAATTATTAATATGAACATTTTATACCTAGAGTATATATGTATTATATTTACTCTCTCTCTCTTTTTATATATATATATATATATATATATATATATATATATATATATATATATATAAAATAACATTATTTTTAATATTATATTATAATATTAAACATAATTACATTATTATAAGCATAACATTTAACATATTTCGAATCTTACAATAATAAAATTGTAATTTTTTTTACAATATTATACACATAATGTATATATTAAAAGTTAATATAGTAAATTATTATAGAAAAATATAGTCAGTAAATTGTACATTATTTTAAATTATATTTAATAAACATAAAAATGCAAATATAATGCCTAGCCCTAAAGTATAAAAAATATATGCCACTTAATCAGTTTTGTTGTTGTTGTTTTCATAGTAAGTGAACAAGGACCATTGCAGAGGCAGTTGACGCACATTCTTTCAGCTGTGATGTCACATCCTGTCAGTCACACTGTTTGTGCCCCGACACACACATGAGAGGGCTCTCCTTTTTATTTTTTTTATTTTTTTTTACTGAAAACACATGCTCAGGCATCTCAAAGAAACCTCAAGCTCACCTTCCACACAAACACACTGCATCTGTCTCACATCCTTCTCTCTCATCTGTACAGATATCGCACACACTCGAAGTCTCACCTTACACACACACACACACACACACACACACTGTCTCACGTCTGATGTTACACAGATGCAGCTCTGATTGTTCTCCAGAGACCCTGACACACGCTGACTGAATCTAAACCAGTGTCTTGTTTTCTGTCTTCTGTTTCATGGTGCGGTCTTTTCACTGACTTTAATTGCTTTTGTTTTTAGCGAATTATAATTGCCATAACTTAACCCTCCAAATCAAAACTCTTCAAGAAACCTTTATTATTATTATTATTATTATTATTATTATTATTATTATTATTATTATTATTACCGGTATGTTACAATCCTGAATCTGAAAATAATTTTCCCATTCATTATTGCCATAGGGATTTCAAAAATAATCCAGAATAAAATAAATAAAATGAAATATAAAATCACTATATTAGAATCTCTCATTCAAAGAAAAAAATAAGTATAAATATATGAAGTGAAAATACTCAAGTATATCAAATAAGATTAATATATATGTGTGTGTGTGTGTGTGTGTGTGTGTGTGTGTGTATAGAAATATATTTAAATTGTAGTAATATGTCAGTAAAATTATTTAAATGGCTTCTAGAAAAAAAAACGTTGCTCTATATCCATTTATGTGGTTTCATTATAATATTTATTTAACTCTAATTTGGGACATTTGTGTCAAACCTGAGTGTTAAACCCAAACCTGGCTTTATGATATTTTGAATGAGTTAAACATTTACTGGATTGTTCCTCAGAGCTTCATCAGTATTCAGTAATGTGTTACTTTAATATCAGATCAGTTCAGACACTGCCTGAGGTCAAAGGTTAAAGGTCACAGACAGGCCTGTGATCAATAACCCCTGCTCAGCTCCAAGGAAGTGCTGGAAATTTGCTTTTAACCCAGTGGTGCTTTGCACACTCAGGACTGAAAAAGTACCTCAAATTACGGCCACTCAGTCACATGACCCAAGTGTTTACCACCACACCATCTTAAATTCAGAGCCAGTTATATAAAGGGTTAATCTTTTCATCAAAACAATGAGGTTAACTTGTGAAACTTTAAACATTGTTGTCATTGTTTTTCGTTCACTACAGGTGTTAATCTTTAAAAGAGAACATATTCGATGCTTACAATATTGTTAAGGTTTCATGTGTGTGTAATTTAGATATAGTTTCCTATTTTTCAAGCCCTTTCTTTGTTCCTCAATGTGAATCAGGCTGTTTGTGTTACTGTACCTTTAAGAGTTGAACGTAAATGTACAGTATGTCATAACACAAACTATACTAACACTGAAAAAAAATGATTAATTGAATTTACTAGAAAAAAAAAATTATGGTAAGTGTTGCAATAAATTTATTTTAGCTACATTTAAATACATTTTAGTCAACGTTAATCAGCTAAATGAGTTTATTTAAATAAATTGCTAAAGGAAATTGATTGTAACCGCTTACCATAAAATGTAAGTAAATTCAATGAATCCTTTTTTTTCAGTGTATCTGTTATGCAAACAGGGTCACTATGTTTATTTTTGCAGGTTAGTTTCAGCGTTCAGACTGGAGTGAAGGGGAAGTTTTGTGTTAAATGTTGTCTACACGGTACACTGAACGTTTAACAAGTGCTTTCCGTTGAACAGTATCATTCTCATCATAACCTCTCTGTGCACTTGTGGTTATTAAAGGGTTAACACCTGTCTGTGACCTTTTCACTCGCTTCATTGGCTACAATTTCATGCAAATTAATGTGTGTGTGTGTGTGTGTTGTATCTTGTGGTTGCAGACTGCTGTATTTTAATCTCTGATAAAAACAGTTAACAGATAGACAATATATGTCACACCCCTGATAGTACATGTGCATCTCAGAGATGTCTATTTGATATCTGCATATTAAAAATATAGGCATATTTTTTAAGTGTTTGCTCATCTGCAATACATCCATGGATGTTTCCTACCAGATGTCACATAGATGTCATTAAATGCCTTTAGAGGCACTATAAGATTTGTGTATTAAAATATCCAAATACCTTTTGCACACTGTGAAATGTTTCATGCAGTTGTGCATTTGTTATCCCAAAAGTGCCCAAGGATTTGTAAATACAGAGAAATTCCAGTTTGTGGCTTGTCCCTGGCTATTTTCGCCGATCAATGACGTAATATCCGCACTAAATTAAATCCATTACGGCTGTCGCGAATAAAAAGAAAATGAAAAGTGTTGCATTAAATTTAGATCTGCTCAGTTTTGCGTCATGATTTTTGTAACACGTTTCTACAGTGTTGCGCATTCTAACCAATCACACACAAGTCTGTTGAGCTTATGAATACAGTGGCCAATCAGAAGCATTTAGATTAATTTTTTTTGTTCACCGCAGGCCTTCGCTGACTGGATTCTGCGCTCTCTTGCGATTTCTCTCATTATAAACAACAAAGTGCAGATGTAAATATGATGTAAGTAAGAGATGCATTCAACCCTTGTATAGACAGCTTTATTAATTACAAGGGAAGTCTTTTTGGGAGTGCTTAAACTCGCGCCAGACTTAAGTCAGACTTAATGTTCTTTGATAACGTAAATGGTCTTTGCTTGCATTCTCCGTATAATTTATTAACTCTTTGAATAACTGTGGAAGGTACAGGTAATAAAACAAATGATTAATTACCTCATCCATGAACATCCTCCTTCATAGCCCCATGAAGCTTCACCTTTTTTATTGTTTATGCGACCTCTAGTGGTGAAAACCTACATACAGTATTGTTCCTTTAAGATGTTTATGATTTTGAATGTTTGTGAACCTGACATCTTAGAGACGTCTGTCAGATGTTTGTACACAGCAGATGCTTCTAGAGATCTTTAACAGACATCTTACAGACCACAAACGTCAGTTTTGCTTAAA
Source organism: Carassius auratus (assembly GCF_003368295.1). Classification (NCBI taxonomy): domain Eukaryota; kingdom Metazoa; phylum Chordata; class Actinopteri; order Cypriniformes; family Cyprinidae; genus Carassius; species Carassius auratus. The sequence continues at coordinate 121,455 of NW_020525742.1, forward strand.
TTTTACTTTACATTTTATCAGTAGTATTAATTATGTCCTATTAGTTATTAGTCTACTACTACTATTACTTATTTATTTTTAAAATGAACTAAAAAGATTTAAATCCACTCACAACTCAAGAGCGTCCATAAATCAGGCACAACTCGGCGAGTCTTCGAAGTCACCAGAGAAAAAACTAGACAACGTAACCTAAGCCAGACAGAAGCTGACTGTAAACACACACTCTTATCTAGTGCTTTGCTTTGAAACTTTAATAGACCTGATATAAGAGCAGGTGTTCACAGGATACTTGTTTTTATTGGGGACACTACCTGATCAAATGCTTTTAATAGTGAGTTCCATTGTGACAACTTACCCCATATATTGTGACAACATGCCCTGCAACAAAAGTAATCATTCAGTAAACTATTTCTTGGGCAATAGCCGGGGGAAGTCCAATATTTTACTAAATAAACCCACTTGAGTAATATGGACTGCTTGCCCCATACTCTTATATTTAGCCTTTCAATCCGCCATATATTTTTCAGTTTTATTTGTTTATCAATAACCACACATTACACCTTACCCCTTGCATTTTAACAAGGAGATCAAAACATGTTTTCACTGAACTGTTGATGTGAAATGGTGTCGAAACTTCACACTGTTCCTGAAGTACGGGAACGCTGTCACGCTGTCAACAATTTCAAAGCACCAGAAGTGTTTTGTGACTCAAGAAGTAACCTGTATTTTCAATTATCCTAAATTTAACCCCTTAGTAAGACATTAAAAGTGTTTAACAGATAACGTAATCTCGACACATCAAGTCAGTCATAAACTTGATCAGAAGATCAGTAACAAATATGTTTATTTTTCACTAAATGGTCCAATATAGCTATAAACATTAATACAGTAATAAACCATGAGTTATAATGCTTTAATCAGACTTATATACCTACAATAAAAGTACCAGGCAATGCGGTATATTACCCTTGACACTGATCAAATTTAAACTATACAGCATTTTTGCAACAAATAATTTACAGCTAATCCAGTCAGATTTTGTCAACGTAGTCATAACACGTTTATTTGTACTTTAACTATATATATATATATATATATATATATATATATATATATATATATATATATATATATATATATATATATATATATATATATATAATAGCCTGCTTATCATTTTGGCTAAAGTCAATGCTAAAGTACAGTAAGTGCAAGTTTAAGATGATGAGGCTACACTAGATAATGTAAGAATAAATAAATACATATATTAAGTAGGCCTAAGAATGGAAAACCACATTAATGTAAAAAAAAAAAATTGAGCAATGGTTCTTTAAAATGGTTCATTAGGTGCACCACTAACACAGATGCTAAATGTTTGTACTCGGCGTGTAGCCTGATCTTAGCGGTGTTTATGTAAAGCTGATAAGGCTGATGTGAATGCCCCCTCCAGATGATCACTCGCTGGGCTCGTGCACTCACGCTCTGTCATCGCACTTCTAAATTTAGAAGCATAGACTTGAGCGGGAACGCCAGTGCTAAAATAAGGCAACATGTGCAAGCTAATAAACGATAGCTTAGCCAGACACCGCAGCTGACTGGCCAGCACATACCCTTTACAGTCTTGGCAGGCTTCTCTTGTTTTTCAAAACCACCTGTTTTGATACTCGGCGTCTGTGGGACATTACTCATTCCGCATGGTTTTTGTCTTAAAAGAGATATGCACATGGTTCATAATAAAGCTCATTTCCAATTCAAGTCTTGCTCTAACACATATCAAATATCACACGTTGTTCTCCTCAATGTACAGAGCTAAAACAACAACATTAACAGAACAAACAATAACGTTTCTAAAGTACAAACAACCTTCCAAGAACATTTTTGAAACGGATATCAACAAACTTCACGTCAATATTCAATGATACTGTCTTTCACTCAAGTCAGACATAGAGTATACAGTAAATACACAAACAAAACTTATTTTAGCAAGCAGCAACAACACTTCATCTGGGAAATGTCAATTAAATGAACGTAAATTAAAAGTTAGGATATACTTGAGTCAGAAAAATAAACTAAACAAACATCTCAAATTTAACATGAACATTTAAAGTTATTCTGTACAGTGAGGAACTTGCAGGAGTAACAACTTTTAATGAACAAACAACAATAATTTAAGAACAAACAACTTAAAATAAAAAACAGTATTTAAAGAAAAACTACAATATTTGAAGAACAACATTTAAGGAAAAAAAATTTCATAAACAAAATTAAAATTAAAACACGTTAAACCCGGTAAACCGGTATTTAAAGAATATGTAACAACGTTTCAAGAAAAAATTTAAAATACATAAATACACACAAAACAAAAACAAAAGTAGATTAAACTACATAATTAACAAATATTTACATATAAAACTCAATATTTAAAGAATAACATGTAACAAGAAACTACAACATTAAAAGAAAAAAAGACATTTTAAACACAATATTTTAAAAAATCTAACATTTAAAGATCTATCTACAACATTTTAAAATAATTAAAATAATTTAAAACAACTTTTAAAAACAAATTACAACATTTAAAGATCAAAGAACAAACAGCATTTAAAGATAAAAGACCAAACTACAGCATTTAAAGTAATAAAAACGGACATTTAAAGAAAACATTTAAATAAACAAAATACATTAAAGAAAAAAGTAAAACATTTAAAAACAAACTGTAAAGAAAAAAACACAACAATCGAATAACAAATAACTAGAACAATCTACATCCTACAAGTCAAATGCAAAAGACACTTGTGTTTCACTGAATGGGGGGAAAATAACATCACAACCTTCAAAGAACTGAAATTAAATCTCACAAATAAAACTATTTTGCACATTTATTTTAGTGTAGCATGCCAATTTCACTAGTTATTGGCAGTCGTGCTGTACACAAGGCTGAATGACAATTAACCAATAATTGTTGTAATTTGCAGTATTGTTTCTTGAACTGAAGCTGTCAACACCTCTGACACACAAACACACGAAACCCAAATGAGAAAAGTTTTCAAATAACAAATATACACCCACACACATTCTGCTTGACTGAACCAGTAAAAGCAATGAACATTGTTGAACAAATAATAAGACACACAAACTAACAATGTTTTTATATAAATATATATATTGTTATTATATATTTGGATTTATTTACTCATCACTTTTTCGATCAAAAGCGTTCCCGGATGTCCCTACAGTGAAGTCATTCAGATTTAGCTCACTTCTGGGAACTACGTAGACCTACACACTTCATAACACTTCAACACAGCATGCTAACTGATAAATCACAGGCTGTCCCATAGCTAACAATAGCCGAGCTCTGGAAGAATGACAACATGCAAACAGAGAGGACATCCACGCACATGCACACGGTCCACACGCCCCGTTCATGCTTTCGGCTGCTGGGAAGTTCTTGTAATAGCACTTCTGTTTATAGATGTTTTCAAACTAGCCTAGAACTTGATGCTAGTGCTTGACCCGGTGTTTGGGTGCAGGCACACATGCAGGCCCCATATAAGGTACAATGTCTTATATTTACAGTGAGGTGCCTCTTTTAGGAAAGTGGGAGTCAAGAAGTCAAAGATAAGCTAAACGTGGCTATAGCTATTTATTTTTTCACTGTAGACAAAGCGGAGTCTAGCCCGGGGTCATCACATGTGATTGCCGAAAGCCCAATGGGCGCACCATTCTCAAGTCCGCTGGCTGTTCCTCTATCAAGCCTGCAGTGTGTGATGCTGTGTGACGCATTTTTATGGAGGACTGTTTCCAGAACCTGCAGACTAGCCAATAATGGGTCTCTATAACGTGAGGCAGTTCCAAACTTTGCAAGGACAGTCTTGCGCTTCAGAGCCACAGCCTGTAGGCCTGTGTATGTTTTTAATATTTAAATAATTTGCCACTGATGATTGAAACGTGAGCCTTGTGCAGTGTAGAATAGCACTTGTTGTTCGTTGTTTCTCCGATCACAAATGCAGACATGATTTTATTTTTACAAGGCGTGATATGCAATACGCGTAAAGTCAGTATAATCAGTAATCATGTCCCCACTGGATGCAACAAATGCCTCGTTTATAATGGGTGTTATTATTTTTGTCTCATTGTGCTGGGAGACGGTATTACAGTATGTTAAGGGGCGTAACACTTCCGTCACACGCTTGAGGTATTCGGCCAATCAGGACACACTGGATAAACTGGCCAATCAGAGCACACCTCGCTTTTCAGACCGATGAGCTTTGTAAAAAAAAAAAATTCAAAAAGGGGCTACAATGATGTACAGAATGTGGAAAATAATGTTTTTTTTTTTACCTTAAACCACATAACCACAATGCATTACACCAAATACACAATAAAATGTTATTTTTAGCAACATCATATTGACCCCTTTAACAAGTTCATTCACAGCATTTATTTTTACTTTTTAATCAATTTAATGTTTTTTTTTCCTTTTCTTTTTTCTAAAGAAAACCACTTTTCCTAGTTTTTTAGTTCCCACTTTTTCCTAGCGCTCGTCAGACTTGAAATGCAAGTTACTCAATTTCATGTTTTCAAATAAATCGGGTGCGGTATGTTCACACCCAATATCTGAAAACAGCCTTCATACCAAACAAAGCCAGTAAGTTGCATTTAATAACTCTTGAATTGTCCTTTAAATAAACACAGTATCTTGAATAGAGTTTGTATGACCGACAACCCGAAGTCAAGCCTCTTTTTTTAGGTGGTTCCCGTGAACACAAGCCGTGCTCCCTACGGCATGTGCAGGACCGCTGTCGGATCTATTTATACACCAAGAGCGAGTCAGAGAAAAATCCCCGTCTCTGTCTCAGCCTCCTCTCACAAATCTTTCCGTCAGCACGGCTGCACAAAAGCCGCTGAGCTTCTCAACACAGTGTGACATCAGCGCGATTGGAGACGGAGGGATGAGTGATGGATCAAGGGAAGAAAGGAAGTGTGGAGAGAATGAGCCAGACCGCAAACCCGGAGGGAGAAAAGCACCAGGGCTCAGGGCTCTCTCACTCGCTCTAATTGAGTTATAAAATATGAGTTTTACCCACCACAGCCGATTATAGAAGAGCGAGGGAGACGAATATCAATGATATTATGATACTCAGATTGTTGTGAATGAGAGAAAAAAGCAACGATTAATACGGCCGCTCTATTACAGGAAACCCCGCCTTCTGGGTAAAAGAACCAATCGTTAATCAGTAAAGTCATCGCGTCACTGCAGCTGCCGTAAGACATTTATGCTACAGATTTCATTGGTGATTTCAAATATGAAATTTAATCGTAAGCTTAGTGAATAGTTTCTGAGAAATTGATGTTTCCCCATATGAAATCGTTGATCAAAAATGTACATTTACACAAACTGACCACCGACTGCACCTTTCAGACGCCATCTTTTTTTTTTAGCTTAACTGTCACAGAATGGAACCAGGGGGCAAGGAACTCGACCGGAAGTTGAAGTCGGGTGGGGGCTGCCATCTTGTAGCAGAACTTCACTTGCGTTAGCATTCCCATTGATTCCCATTCATTTTGGCGTCACTTTGACAGCGAATAACTTAACATCTGAGGCGTTTAAAGACTCCGTTTGTCCATTATTTATTTATAAAGATACACGACAATGTATAAATGGCTCCATTACCTTCTATGTTACATTATGGCCCCCCCGTATAAACAGTTTTTGTAAAAAATAGGCTAACGATTGCATCATAACCACTCGGCTCTCTGTCGCATTACCGTACAGACAGGAGGAGAAGCTCGCAGGCAATTAACTTAATATGGCGTACATTTTAAAATACTATACAAAATAATTAATCAGAATAATTACTCCTGCTCACTCACGCCAAAGAACTCCCCGCTCAAGCTCGCCGTCTCTGCAAGATTAACGATGGCAGTTTGCACGCACAGCTACTAGAAGATTTACATCTGTCAGACAGGTTGCTGACATCGTCAAGCTTCGTTTGAGTCTGCGCGTCAGAAACGGAAGTGCTAAAAAACGCTAAAACTGGGCTTCATTTATCTCAATTGAGTTCCCATGGGGTCGCTGTGTCCATTTCTTTTACTGTCTATGAATGGAACGCACAGGACTGTGGGATATTTTCTGAACTTCTTTTACTGAGAAATGGAGTCAGAATTGCGATTCTGATTTTGTTTTGCAATTGCGAGTTTATGTCTCACAATGCTGATTTTTTTTAATCCGAATTGTGGGATATAAACTTGCAATTGTGAGTTATAGTCTAATTTTGAGGGGGAAAAAAGACTGATATATTTTCATAATTGCTAGTTTATATCTCACAATTCTGACTTAACTCGTAATTGCATCTTATAAAGTCAGAATTGCAAGATATAAACTCGAAATTCGGATTTTTAGATGATTTCTGAAGTCGCATCACGGCCTTTGGTCCGAAACACCCCAGGAACAGTTGAGGAGCAATGGCTCAGTCACACTGACCTTTCCATGCTCGATAAGGAAACCGTCAGTGGCCACACGTGTCCGATAAATGTGTGTGTGCATATGAAATTAACCTTTGCACGCTATTCAAGTCACACATTCACTGATGCACGGTCATAAAATAAGAGCAAGAGATCCTGTTTTTGCAAAGATAATAAGCAAGGGTGAAGTAATCCCCTTTCCTGTAATTAGGCCATTGACCTGGTGGTAGTACTTTCAGTAAATACCTTGTTCTTGGTAATCAGTGCAGCAAGACGCTCCTGTAATTGATTCCGCTAAAACTGCAAGAAGTAATTTAAAATAAATCAATACTGAGGAATTTTTGCAATTACCAAAAATCAACAGGCCCATTAAAGATAGATAGATAGATAGATAGATAGATAGATAGATAGATAGATAGATAGATAGATAGACTATTTTTAAAAATAGAAAACATTTAAAAGGTTATTAATATTAATTATTCCAATATTAATATAAATTATTAATTATTTATTATAAAAGTATTTAATTTATATTCATACATTAATTTATATAAATAATATTATTGTATATTATATTGTATAGAAATTGTAAAAAAAAAAATGAATAGGCCAAATGTACAGTCAGCAATCATAATAATAAAAATATTACATCTTAATAATATACATCATTATTAGATAATATTAGAATATTATTTAAATAATATTTATTCATGAATATTTTCATTATTATTTATGATCAATTATTTAATAAAAATATGTATATAATTTAACCGAATAGTTTATTTTAAATAATATATACATAATCGTTATAAGGTAATATTATTTTATTATTATAGAAAACATTTATAAATTAATCATAATATACAGTCAACTGTCACTGTAGTAGTAATTATGATTATAACAATAATATTTACATTATTATTAAACAATACTATATTAATAAAGCAATTAATATTATTCATTATTATTTATATATTTTAACTTTTTTATTATTTTAAGATAATATTATTATCCTTTAATATTATTAACTATTTATCAGTACATATATACACATATATTTGTGAAACAATGTACATCCAGCCAGTTATCACTATTATTATTATTATGTTACATTTATTATTATTACTAGATGTAATTAATAATAACACTAGTTTTGTAGAATAGCCTTCTAAACTGCTCACTACTTCAGTACTGCTTGATTTTAGCACTGCTGTTGTTTTCTAGAAGTCTCAGCTGCACAAACAGGCATACGTAAACACTCTGGGACTCTTGCAATGTCTTAAAAACACACACATGCAGCGTATAATGTGATGTAAACAAGGGATCTGCTGGAGCCGAGCATGGACCCGCAACAACAGCATGCGATGACATCAGCTGTATGCAGCAATGCTGAAACTTGAGAGAGAGTGTGTGTGTGTGTTTTGCACAGCCGGTTAACAGCTTGTTTTTGTATGCTGCCTTTACCAGCAATGTAGATAAAGTGTGTGTTTTGTCTGTACAAGAACTTTGAGGGTACAAAGGCACTTTTAACTGGAAAAATAAAAACACATTATCACACATTTTACAACGTTGCACATGCAATAGTGAATTCACAGTTTTTTGATTGAACACATTGGAGATGTACATGAAGCTTTGGTACTGCACTGGAAGAAACCATGTTGTGTAATCTGATAAGTGATGCCATGTCAGCACAATCCAGGTCAATGTGAGTCATATTAATGTGCTATCAGGAAAGTTGCCATGAAGTTGATAACACTGCCAGGTCCTGACACAAAGATGTGGGTGTTTGTGGCATATATATAAACATAAAATAAAAATTAAAGTTTTATTTGGCTATACCATCAGTCAGTAGTGATATTATATAAATACTACAGTTTTGACTTTTATAGCTCTGGAGCCCAACAGTGTTTGTCATCAACTCATCATGTATTGTTTGTATTCTGTCCCATTGCTCTGTTTGTTCCCTTGCTATTGTTCAGGCGTGCGCGAATTTGCGTGCGCTGTCATGGCGAAGGCCATGCGCGCATGTTTGTGCTGCTCATGAAAACAAATGAGAGAGAAAAAAAACGGAAAAAGCAGCACACACACACCTGTGCACTATATGCAAAAAAGAATTACGCGGCAGGAACATAAGTTCACGCGACTTGCACACGTGCATGCGTTGTCTTTCGCACAGACAAGCGCAACTTGACTACACAAACATTACGTAGGACAATATGCTCACTGTCCCTCAGACACACATACACACAGAGCTCTCATAACAGCGTGTGTGTGCACTCAAATGGGCTATTAACTATTGTGCTGTAACCACGGCGACCAGAGAGCTCAACGTAACACGATCTATTAACTACTGCCAGGAGACGCAGAGGGGAAAAAGCGTCTGTCGCACTCTTCGTCTTTGTGTTTGCAGAACTCTGTTGCAGCTTTGAAATGTCTGTCTGTCTGTCTCTTTCTGTCACTGTCGTTCTCTGCCAGCTTCTTTTCGTGGTTTTTCTGTCTCTCACTTTCAGTTTCTTGTTCTATCAGACGCTCTCCGCCTGTCTTCCTGTGTCTTAGGGTGTCTTTCTCTCAGCTTGTCCTTCTACACTGTACAATGTATGCCTGTCAGTTTCAGTATATTTTACTCTCTCTCTCTCTCTCTATGCCTGTCTGTCTCTCACTTTGTGGTCTTATGGCCTGTCTTTCTCACTTTTTGTCTCTCTGTCTCCGTCTGTCTCTTTCTTTCTGATTTTATATTTTCTCTCTCTAAACATGTCAAACTTGCTTTCTTTCTGTTCTTCAGCTTGTCTGTCTCTCCACTTGTCCATCTGTAAGTATATGTTTGTCTCTCTCTTTCTTTTATTTCTGTCTTTCTCTCAGCTTTTTATTTCTTCAATCTCTCTCCCTCTCTGCCTGTCTTTCTCTCACTTTGTGGTTCTTGGCCTGTCTCTCTCACTCTCTGTCTCTTTGTTTCTCATCCTGATGTCTCTCCATCTCTTAGTCAATGCCTGTCTTTGTCTTCCTCTAATTTCTCTGTATCTCTCTCGGCTTTACATTTCATCTCTCTCCTTCTCTGCCTGTCTTTCTCTCAGTTTCTGGTTCTTGTCCTGTCTGTCTTTCTGTCTGTCTCTCCACTTGTCCATCTGTAAGTATGTTTGTCTCTCTCTTTCTTTTATTTCTGTCTTTCTCTCAGCTTTTTATATCTTCAATCTCTCTCCCTCTCTGCCTGTCTTTCTCTCACTTTGTGGTTCTTGGCCTGTCTCTCTCACTCTCTGTCTCTTTATTCTCGTCCTGATGTCTCTCCATCTCTTAGTCAATGCCTGTCTTTGTCTTCCTCTAATTTCTCTGTATCTCTTTTTACATTTCATCTCTCTCCTTCTCGGCCTGTCTTTCTCTCAGTTTCTGGTTCTTGTCCTGTCTGTCTTTCTGTCTCTCTCCCCACTTGTCCATGTGCCAGTGTCTGTCTCTTGTCTTTTCTCATATCTGTCTCCCTCTCCGCCTGACTTTCTCTCACGTTGTGGTTCTTTGTCTGTATGCCTATTTTTGTTTGTTGTCCAGACTGTCTCTTCACTCATATCCAGATTGTAAATCTATGCCCGTCTCTTTCTTCCATTAATTACATTTCATGTCTGTCTCTCTCTGCTCTATATGTTATCCCTCTCTCTATGTCTTTCTTGAACTATTTTGTTGTCCTTTGCCTGTCTCTCTCACTGTCTGTCTACCCCCTTTTTGTTTCTCATCCTGTCTGTCTCTCAGCTTCTCCATAATGTCAGTTTATCCCTGTCTCTCTCTCTTCCTTTCTTTTTTTTCTGTCTGTCTTTCTCTCTCAGCTTTCTTTCTCTCTTCTATCTCTCTCTCCCTCTCTTACTTGCTTTCTGTCTTACTCTCTCAGCCTGTCTCTCTGATTGATGTTGTTCCAGGGATAATGTAGAAGGAATCTGACCTAGATCCACACACAGGCCAGATTAGCGGACATGGTGTATATGCACTATACCCTCAGATTAGCACGCTAGCAGCCTCCTAAAGCCAAGTCAACCAATATCCACACGCATACAGACAGTTTCCATTTATTTTTACTGTTACTGATTCACGATAAGATGAATTATTAAGTCCATTTAGAGAAGGAAGAAATTAGCTTTTAGCGTCTACCGTAGTTAATGTGCATTTGTATCTGATTGCTAATAGCTTTAACATAAAAGCGAGACTTGCATGTAAAATGATAAACAACCCTTTAATTGGAGTTTCAGACTAAATGGCTTTAGCTTTCTATATAGCTTTTGTTTTCACAGTGAGACTGAGGAGTAAACGTTCAACGTTCAAACAATCAGATATCAGAAACATCAACATTTGTGCATAAAACGCCAATATTTAGGCTATACACAGACGTCTGTGGGAAACGCAGGTTGCGTTAGGACAAGGTGAAGGGTTAAGAACCTTAGGATATATACCCTCTTGTCTCCTCTGGTCTCATATCATCTCTTCCTCTCCCCCCACACACACATAATCTTCTCTCCTTCTTCTCGGAATCGATTAGCATTCATCCTTATGTGCAGGTCTTCCATGGAGAGCTGATAGCGTGCTGATAAATGGTCCGGGAGAGAGAGGGCGTCGCTTTCAAACGGACATCCTGCATTTACCAATCAATAACCAGACACCAGGGACGGGGGCAGCTCAGCTCGCCCAATCATTTGCATCAGCCTGTCTGCTATAAAGGAGACGGAGAGGAGAAAGAAAGCAGTTTAAGAGTTTGTGCAGCGGGCGAGAGCAGAATGCTGTCGTAGGCATTAAAGAGGGAGCGAAAGAGAAGTAACGAGGGGGAGAGAGAAGCCGCAAGGGCAGCGGTTATTTTATCACAGCAGTTCTTCATTTTCACAGCGGTTCAGCACAGCCAGAGGCACCGGAACCCAATCTAACATAAACACACGCACATTTATCTAACTGTCTACATAAGGACTGCCCATTGACTTCTATTGTTATTACATTAAGCCAATTATAATTACCATAGCACTGAAAAACTAAATACGATGCAAGTACTGTGGTACTTTTTGGTATGGCATGTCACAGAATGCTATGGTGTTATCATAGTATTTACTTAGTAAATGATTAAAGTCAATACCATAGTTATGCCATGTCTGAAAACACATGATTATACCATTGTTCTTTTTGTATGTAGTGAGAAGATGGTGATATCAAATACCAAGTACCAAGATACAAATCCAAAACTGGTATTTTGTAACATGGTATTTCAAAGAATAAATGTCTGAAAAATATTGATTACAACGCCCACATATGCACTAATGGAGACTCGCAAGAATATGCGCACACAATAGGCTAATGCAGGAAGTTTCTCGACTACTCATATATCCGTTTATACAGCAGTCTACGAGCTCTCAGCGTGCGCGCCCTCGCAACAAGGACGTCTAGAAAGGTCAGTTATGCAGCATTAGAGTGCGGCGGGGTGTGTGTTTGTGTGTGTCCGCAAGCAAGGACGATCCCATTCATCTCTGCTCCAAGCTGCTAATGCTGCTGATGAGAGAAACCCAACCTCATAAACAAGGTAAAGAAAAAACTCAGGGGAGCTAAAGCTCGGGGATCCGACACACACACACTCAGTTGTGTGGCAGTAATGAGTCTGCGTGTGGCGGCAATCAGAGAGTGCTGTGGCGTATTCCCCCGCTCGCCGAGCTAAAGGGGTAATCAAAATTTAATTACGCAGAAAATGAAGGGCAAAACCCCACGATCCAGGACCACATGAACGACCACTGATTGGTGGATGACAGATACGCATTTGAGTGAGAGAGAGAAAGAGAGAAAGAGAGAGAGGGAAATTAAATTCAAAGAAGATAGCAATCACCATACATTGTTCCTGTCCCAAGATGACGTACCACAGGATCTTTGACAGACGACTATCCCTGTGTCAACCCCGTAACTCAAAACATATGCCCCATATTATCAAAGAGAGATAAAACGGTTTGTTCATCGTACAAAAAGCATATGGTTTCAGAAGACTATGAGATAATGTCCCAGTATTGAACACACTGGTTTCCAAAACAGTGCCACCATTCACAGCAGCTGCTCCTGTCATGTGATCCTAGCTCAAACCTTATTGGACGGCCTGTGTTTTCACTTTGCGAAACTGAAAAGATTAATCGGACTGGTTTGAAAAAATATATATAAATTACTATTTTCAGTTTATGCGGAAGCATCCATAAAAATCTATTGTTTTATTCCAGTGCGTCATCGGTTCGATATTTGTTTAGCTATTTTTCGCACCCCGTATCGAAAGGGCCTTAACGGGGTATCACTACTTCGAACTTTTATTGTGTCCAACCAAATCAGTGAGTTTTTACATTTACCTTTTTATTTCTGAGAACTGTAGTGATCAAATCATTCCAGTTCGCAAGATTTTAATGATTTGGAGATTTGTATACTAGTTTCGGATTGATTAAATAGTATCGCGATCACCTCTTGCAGCTGTTTGCGAGTGCACTCCGAAATAACAAGGAACAACATTCAGCAGATTTTTAAGTAAGATCTTGTGCATAGAAATGTAGAGAAGTGATTGTTTACTCTCAGATTACTTTCAAAAAATCAACTGAAAACTGATAACTGAAAAATACTTCAACAATCTTTGCTCACTACGTACTTTAATGTTTCATAAAATAAAGTCGTCTTTTGTAGGGTGTTCACTTTTGAGTGAACTGTTCCTTGCTCACAAAACGTATGCATTTTTCTGTTGAAATCAAACTAAAACATAGCATTTAACACTCATTCTGCACTGCCTCAACGTCTTGTCACAGCATCCTGTCGGCTCAGGTTGTCCGCAGAGCTTAAGAGCATGACATGGCTTCTCCTGACCTTCAACCCTCGTTTATCGGCTGCCGTCTGCGTGGCCGTCTAACTCACTTAGCGCTTGGCTCTCTGCTCTTATCAACGGCTTCACTGACAGACGACGAAGACACCAGAGAATAACTGCCTCACGTTGTCACCGCCAGAACGGAGAGAGAGAGAGAGAAACAAGTAGAGGGAATTGTCGAACGCGGCGGCCTCAACACCCTTCAGACTTTGATGGCCCTGAGCCCTGAGATGAAATTTCAAAGCGTTGTCTCTCTAGCGCTCTCTCTCCTCATCTTGCAGTCTCGCTGCAGAAGGCAATTACGAGTCCCTGGTCTCCGCGACCGCCCACCTCCCTGCCGTCTCGTCTTTGCATTCCTCTTTTTTTCCTCTTTCCTTCCCTCATTACCCACTTCCCACTCTCGGCTTTTTCTCTCTCTCTCCACTGTGAGTCATGCAAATCAGCAACGCTCACATGGAAAATATATCAGAATCGTTAATAATTTTAGGGCAAATTTTATAAAGGTGGAGAGGATGCTTGGGGGAAAATGGCAGGAAGGCAGAGAGGGGCCATTTTAATGGAAAGGAAGTAATCATAGCGGGCCATTCGAGATGAAATGCAGCAAAATCCTTTGACGAATAAATGACGACGTGCTGTGCAGAGGATGCCCTTGAGTGCCGATCCGAGGTCGGCTTTCCTGTATTTAACTATTGCGTGCAGATCTAGCAAAACCCCGATCTCAGATCAGCTCCAGAGGGCACCTGGCAGCCGCTTATTTCAATAACCAAATCCACAATGACTGGAAACCTGATCTCTCGCATTGCACAGAACTGACCAGATCATATTCTGCTTTTCCCTGGAGATGCGAGATGCTATCTGAGGCAAGGTTTTAAAAATAAAAGGTGCAGTTAGAAGCAAAATGGATTTTACAGGCACAAAGAACTTTCTAGATCTTTAGAAAACAATCTATGTACTAGTGCTTTGAAGAGTCCATAAACTAACCAATCAGAAGAAATTATAACATCTCGGTTTTCACATATAAATCAAAGTTTCTCTTTAATGTTTTGAGGAACTGTTTGTGTATCAACTCTAATGCTTCATCATTGCAGTATAGGAATCTAACTAGAAAGCCACCAATGAACCATCACATTGATTTTGAATCTTCTGGAAATCTTTGAAATGTTTAAATGAATGCTCAGGTTTCAGTATTCCGCAGCATATGTGACATGCACCTCAGTTCATAAAAACAAGCAAAAATCTTTTAAAGTAATACACTATTGAAGTCTATGGATGAGTTTATATGTCGCAATTTTGATAAACAGTAAGAAAAAAATTTGAGATGTAAATTTTGATCATAATAAGGTGACATTATTACAAAGAACATATTTGAACTCTCCAGAATGTCTTGCCCTTTTGACTTGTACATTAGTGTAAACAAATTTTGTTTGTTTTTACAACCTGACAGACTTGAAATTATTTTCTGAGGTGGTGCATTCTGGGATTGCAAAAGTCATCTTAACTAAGAGTTTGTGAACTGAATCTGCTACCAATTAAGCTTACAGACTGTTTATGATATAAATGTACGCCTCCTAACATACTTTATAATACAATCCCTTGTGCAAATTAAAGCTTACATAAGTGAATGTAGCTTTAAAATGTCGCCTTAAATCTGTGGTTAATTACTGTGGCAAGATTTACAGTATAACTGAGCCATTAATATGTTTTAATTACGGTTGAATTACCATTCTGTTTGTCAAGCCTAATTTACGGTAATCTACTGTAACCTAAATACTTCAACACAATGGTGGTGGCATAAATCAATAAATCAGATGTTTTAAAACGATTCTTTCAACACCAACAAAAATAATAATAATAATAATTTAAACGTACTGGAAAGTTTTCAAACTTTTCAGCAAAAGCCTCTTGAGGGTGTTTAAACATTTGGCTCCTTCCACTGAGTCCACGTTATTAAATTCAGCTTCCTGTAAATCAATTCCCTAACCGAATTACACGCCATCTTACTTCGTTACACAGGAATCTTGTCGTCTCGTCTCCATAGTAACAACTTCGTGACACTGATTTTTGACCACCGCCTTGTGGTTTGTTTCGGCCACATTGGAGGCAGCATTGGACGCAGCTTGTCTTGTTATTGTCACCAGAGGAATAGGAGGTTCTTCCCGATGTTTCTGAAGGGTTGCATTCTGGGAAGTCCCAGACTGTAACAGATGACCAAAAGCAAGGCCGCTGGGGAACCTGACAAGCTACCACTGAAATAGCTCAGAGAGAGACGTCAGTCATATACTCAGAAGAGTAAGAGATTGTAATAAGACAGCTATTTTCTTGCGCTCGGAGACAAGACACAATCCCCTTAACAAGATGGCAGCATCCATCCTCTTCGTTAGCCTGTCCTGCTGGTTTGTTACTCACTTTTACCCGTCTGCACCTAGTGAGTCATGTTTTAAAATAACTTAAATGAACCTCGACGAATTCTGAAGAATATCAACTCTCCTAATTTCCCATTATTTTGGGGAGTTTTTGCACCACATGCATTTTGGCCTTGATTCTCTGCCAAGAAAAGCAATAGTGTGTGCGTTTGATTTGCACCTGATCCCAGAACCCCTTTGTGCACCCAGAAGACACGTTGCATCATACCTCATATCCTACACCGGTGGTCTTACGATCCTCCAAAACTTCATCGTACTGCCTGGAAGTTTCAGGATGTCATGCCACGGGCTGGTCTTACATCAGCTAGATGGCAGACAAACAGTCGGAGTTGAGAAACGCTAGATCAGCAAATCCAACTGATGGCCTCCTTTCCTGTATAGTTCTCCCAGCATCCCTAATTAGGGCGCGATAAGGAAGACGAGAGAAAAATGTCAACCAGGAGGGTTTAGACTAGGAATATTGCTGGAAATACAATGGAAAGTTGAGTCATGTGATACCCACCTCAAACCAGCTTTATCTGTGGTGTCATGTTTTATCAAGGATGGAACTATTATGGATCCATCAGTACTAAAGGTCAGTTTGTCTACTAGTCTGACCAGCTACAAGATACATGGAGTTCAAAGAGCAAATTGTAGATTGTTTGGCTCTTAGATAACAGACACAGCTGAAATGTATAAAATAAAATAAAAACTTTTTCTTTTTTTTTTAACCATACAAGTGTGCAGATTGAAAGAACTTGGCAGAACTTTGGGTCTATAATGAACTGTGTTATGCAAAGTCAATATACCTCTACCTGTAATGCTCCAGCCAAATAGTTCAACGATAAATTTGTTTTGGACCCAGTAATGTCTATATTTAGAACAACTTGAGACTGCAAATAACTAGTCTGTCAACAATATTTATGCATTGATTTATTAAGGACATACCGACTAGGCAAGTGACCTTTTTAGTAGTGACACCTGCTGAAAAAAGAGTGTTTACCGATTTACTTTCATGATTCTTCATAACCGGATAACGTGATGTAAAAGCACTGGTCTTTCATCAAGAAAAGGTCACAGAAACAAGATTACAGTCCATTTACAGTATATGTTTGGATGTCAAAACCAGACAAAAACATATGTCAAATGTAATGTCTGTTTACACTTTGCCATTTTATCAGTGTCGAGATCTTTAACAGTTTAAGTAAAACCTCTTTACAAACTGTTTATGTTTTGGTGTCAATACTAGACCAAAATCTAAATGTATTTTCATCATATGCTTTTGTTTAAACTTCATATTTATTATTTTATCAGTTAGATTATTTTAATCAAAACCTTGTAACAGTCCAAAATGGTTTAGTAAAAATCAACTTTTTTCATTTGACCTTTATGTCATACAGTTCACTTTACGTTAAACCTTACGATTTCTGATTTTATCAGAGTACAATTCTTTAACAATTTAAGCAAAACCTAAATAGTCCATTTATGTTCTGGTGTGAAATGTAGAACTTTAAATGCAATTTAGTCTTGTGTGCATACCCTTTACATTTAGTTTACACTACATTTGATATTGAATCAGTGTAAAGATCATTAAGTAGAACCTGACTAGTTCAAGTGAGTGTCTCACATTTTTTTAATCTTAAAGATTTACAATTTAAGCAAAATCAATGTTTTTTTTTTGTTTGTTTTTTTTACATCAAAACCAGACCAAATCTTAAATGTAAATTTGTTTTGTGTGCATCTGCACATCATTTAAAATGTTTTATTACGTTCACCAAGTGCTTACCGTTTGATGATAACACCAGACAAAAACTTCAAACTGTAGATTTGATCAGAATACAAGATTTTTAACTTGAAGACGAATCAAGCTAGATTCTTTTTAAACAAGAGATATTGTAGGGCTTATCTTTACTACGTCTCCAAAGAGCAGATCATTTCAGTTTGACAGGATGCCTCAGAAAACCGTCAGCTGGCCACACAGGCATCAGCAACCCATTCCTTTATTTAAAAAGGCTTTTTTCTTACAGTAGTGCCTTTAGGCCTATTAAACTGGCTTAGAGACGTCCGTCATTAAGTGCAGCTCAAGCAGTGACTCAGCAGTGAGAAACGGAAAAATGCACTGCAGGTGCCCGGCTCTTTCAGATGTTGCCAGGTCTTAATATAACGTGCCTGATCCCCTTGCGGACCTCAGCAGCAGCTGCACGCGCCAACACAGACCAATGTTTGCCAAGCACGATAAGGCAAGTACACTCCTGTAAAGTGCTATTTTGCAAGGACATCCCAGAAGGCAATGATTCACCGTTAATCATGAGTCAAACACTTGCATGGAGTAAAGAGTCACATCAGTAGGGTTGCGGTTATAAAAGGTTTATTTTCAGAACCATCTTTGTGATAGAAAAACAATTGCATTACACAACTTTCCTCCAAGACATTTACCAACAGTAACTGTGACGTAATCTCCAGGAATCTGTCAACATCCATAAAGACCCATCATATGATTCCATCAACGATTGACGTCACCAAGTACCAGCGGCTTTTCAGTGTAGAAATGTGCGTTTTATACATAATTAGTGTTAATAATTCTCAGCCCAGCCTGTTATAATCTACATTAATACACCGCCAAAACTACCATAACGACCAATGAAATGTCTTTTTTTATTATT
Organism: Carassius auratus; assembly: GCF_003368295.1. Classification (NCBI taxonomy): domain Eukaryota; kingdom Metazoa; phylum Chordata; class Actinopteri; order Cypriniformes; family Cyprinidae; genus Carassius; species Carassius auratus. The sequence continues at coordinate 139,823 of NW_020525742.1, forward strand.
ATTATTGTTGCCCTGCTTGCTTAAGTCGCATTTAATTTCAAAAGCCTGTTTCCAAGCCAGCATCCAGGTTGTGCAAACAATATCAAGGGATATTAGCAGGGGAATCAAGGGTACTTGTAAACCGGCATCGAGTACAAGTCTTTTTACCAATCCGGGGAATTTAAGATGCACAGAAGCCACCAGGGGCCCATTTGGCTTCAGCCCCTGCTGCACCCCCTTGTGAACTTTTTTTGCGGTCCACCGGCGATGGATGGAGTAAACTCCAGTTCATTTCAATTCCCGCAGCCGCCGATACCAATCTCTTGCTTGTACCGGTTTGTCAACGTGTTGGCTTTTCGGGTGAGCTTGGACAGGACCGTGTGCAGTCCGTTTAGATGAAATTGAAACAGCTTCTCCAAGTCCTCATCATTGGGTTCAATGCGAGACGTCTCCAGGGCCGTCGTCACGCCGTGCTTTTCCTTGCGCCTCTCGTCGCCTTGAAGTACACCCCATTCGATATCGTTCCTAATTGATTTGAGGAGCACATAAGAGCCGTACATGTCTCCGTCCTGGAAGGAGCTCACCTCTTTCTCTCCTTCTTGGTCCAATGGGACGTCCCTCAGCAAACTTGGCACCATAATCGTCTGGTCCATGTTGTTCACAGCACCAATAAACCGGTTCATTGAATTGAAGAGGGAGTTTTTTTGGTTGTAGGAATCGCAGATTTGCATCATTTTTGTGGTTTTATTGACCCGGAGGGGTTGGATCAGAGGTAGAACGAAGAGCAGATAGGGCTGGAAGGTCCAGATAAATCTAATGGAGGGTTTATCCTCTATAAATCGTGTTCAGAGAGTGCTCAGGTTACTTGTGCGCTTCACTAAAGAGTTTCTGAAAGCGCAGGTCAATTTAAAGCGAGGGCGTGGCTTGCAGACGTCAATCAAGCGTGTAACCAGGTCGCAACCGGATAATGTGACCTGAAATAACACAGAGGCGTGGAAGATTAGTGGGGATGCTCACAATATTATATAATCAATAGAAAAATCTGTGTGAGATGTAGAGGCAGAGATGCCAAGGAATATAAATAATACGTTTACTAATCTTTTTCAGAATATATACGAACATGCTTTGTAATGAAAAATACAGATTATAAAGGTATCTAGTAAAACTAGTTTGAATTGAATTTTAAATATGTATTAAAAGCTGTATTCTGAACGCGCATTGTATGCTTCCTGCCACTCCTTGATTTCCTAAAGAAGAAGCCGGCCGGCAAACTAAGCGTCAATCTATCGAGTCTAACAAATAACGGAAACCTTCTAAACACCTACCGTTGCTGATATTTGTCTTCCCTTAGATCCGAAAAAACGTCCGGCAAAGTCCAAGGAAACCGATGATAAAGTCGCTGAAAGATAACAGACTCGTCTAGCAACCGACCGAGGGTGAGGCCGCATGCAGCTCTATGCCGCTTATGAATATTCATGAGACGAGGCATCAGCCCACAACCGCTCAGCCGCTCTAGTCCAATCAGAAGCCAGTCGTCAGGAGGACGGCGCCTCTCGACAGCCAATCAGAGAGCAGAAAGGGGATCCAGCAGCGTGCTAAGGCTGCAGCTCACGCTCATATACACACGACAGTGTACGAGAAGAGTAGAGTACGAGGAACTACCGAACTGATGAAATCACCCTCTACATTGCAAATAGAGCTCATACTTACAGTGCCAGGACGGTTTTCTCATTCGCTTCATTTTCTCTTCCCGTTCTTAAATGTCGAGTACCTATTAAAGATTTTTGTGTCTATAAATGGAGCTTTCTGATCTTAAGCCACTTTTCAGGGTTAATGGCTTTATATGCCAACAAGATAAAGTAGCCTACCGAAAATGTTCTTCACCATAACATCATAAGAACGATATTTAATGACAGCTGAAACATACAAAATGCAGTCTATCTTTTTTTAAATGTTCAGTTTATTCCTAAAGAGACTTTAGCCTATGCCAAGCCTGCACAGATCAGTGGAAGTATGCAAATACTAACTTGCAAATAAATATGAGTAGGCTATGCACGAGGGAAAGGGTGAATGTCACAAATCAAACACAGATCTACATACGGCCTCACCAGGATGGATTTGTTCGCTCAAGTCGCTTTTTCAGTCGTTGCTTTGAATAATATCAAGGAAAGTGACTTTTATTGGAAAGAAAGATAGCACAAAATGAGGTTTGTTTGGGTTTTAAATGATAAGAGAGTAGATAAACTGTTCATAAATGTATTGAACACTTCGCTATCAAAAGTAAGTGGAACATACATGTTAATGTAGACTAAACTTGTTTTGATGTTTCATTATTAAAAGTGTCAGGAAGATAGTAGGACTTGCTTATTTGGAGGGCATTAGATATGTTCTTTATATATATGATCTTCTCATTCTCAGAAGACACAACATCTGCATGAAAATCCATGTTTGCATGATTATTTGCATGGGCTTTCCCCATGAATGGAGATCTCCTTGCATTGTGGCTGCTGCTGCCCCGTTACGTTTTTTAACAACATCCTGGTGCCACCTAGCGTTAATGAAACTAGCGAGGCAGTTTTCACATCATGAGTGTGCCCATACGTCCTATTTTTCCCAGAAATGTCTAGAATGCCTAAAAAGTCCGGGTTTTCGCTTTGTTTTCCCATTGTTTACATGCTTGCTGAAGGTAATGACTGAAAAGTAGTTTGACCAATACCATGCAGGCAGTGTATAATCGATTAATCGTGGCATTCGAGATGGTGGGATCTACAGCAAATGGTCAAAAGCAATGCAAATATGCGTTTATAATTAATGTACATACGAGAACAGCGGAGAGCACGTCAACAGGAGAACAAGGTCCAATTAACAAATCACGACCAGAATTTGTCTAAGAGTGTTTGGGGACATGATCCCCATCCATCCAGTTCAACCACAACACACAAACCTCAAATGAAGACAAAGCAGAAACTGATAACGACGAAGAACCATTTTATTCATAGAGATCACGCTTGTTTACAATATCAACGTACATTTTGTTGGCATGCTAGCTGGTGATGCATTTTAAAAAGGTTTCTTTTTATTATACAAAGTATATTATTACTCCGCTCGTCTATCTGGAGATGTGTAGTTCATCACGTGTGTTCAGACTATGAATTCTGGACTCTAATACTCAATGACCCATCAACACAAGGGGCAGCTGCAGAAATTATGATTTTACATTTTAACATAACATTAACTATACGTCCTAAATGAGAATTAATGATCAATGAGAAAACCATACAAAACAATAACACAAAATTAAATTTGAAAAAAAAAGAGAAATGCACACTGACACAAGTAAACGTGGAATTCAGTTGACAGTACTTCACGATTCAAAAGAGAAAGAAAAGAAAGCCAAAGACTGCAGCGACTTCTACCACTCATGCAAATAAATAAATAAAGCGCTGAGGTGTCTAAAGCTTGGTTCATTCTTGCAACAATGAACCAACAAAGCCTCCAGAAAACCTGTGATTATTCCACTTTATATAAAGTTGTAAATCAAATTCCTCCTCTGTTTAAGAGCTGTTCTCCTGCCAACATTATCACTCTAGCATGACATGATGCTTGCTGTTTTAGTTATTTTTACTTTTAGTGAAACGTAATATAACAGTATATATATATATATATATATATATATATATATATATATTTGTAAGGTGCTATATATTTTTCTAAGCATTCTTAGAAATATCATTCTTGTTATCCTTCATATATCTCATGCAGATTGAAAATTCCCAGAGCTGATTACATTCTTACAGTAAAAAGCCACAAAATAACAGAAAATACAGCGTCTCGCAAAGTAGATACGGTGTAAAACTGTAACTACAACCCATAAACTGCAAAATTACCCATTAAACCGCCCATTAAACAGTGTTTAGATAGTGCTCTGAAATATCCGCTTGTCTGACAATGACATAAAAGCCACTAGTTTTAAGGTAGTCAGTCCAATCTTCAGTCTAAATGTATTTGAGTTCTGAACGCAGCTATATCTGGCAGAAAATTGCTTGTTTTTGGCTTTCACAACAAGACAAAATTGATGTTTTTGACTCTGTACGTGATTTTGTCGAGTCACTTTCAACCCCAACGCTGAGATGTGGAGTAAAATAACAAAGACAAAAAAAAAAGCCATTTCTGAGATAAACCCCCGATTTTACAACAGCAACAACAACAACATCTTGTCATCTGTAATTTTTTTTTTTATAGTTTTCCTCTTGATAAAGCAATTAACTAACAAATCTGCATTGAAGTCACTTTTTAGGGGTTAAGTAACACCGTGTCCTAACCAGATGTGTGAAATTACTGCGTTAAGCCACAATAGCCAATCAGAATGTTTGATGTGTAATATACAGCAATCTAGACCAATGAGAATTCACTGTGGGCGGAGCTACCAACTGCAATGCAACATATGGAAACCAAGCTAGCAAAATGGCAGATAGATAAGAAAAAACACAGCTTTTAAATAGTTTTTCTTCTCAAAAAAGTGATAGATATCGAACAAACGACACTTAATTTAATTTCTCTGTCTAAAAATAGAAAAAACAGCAAAACCACAGCTAACCTGAACATATTTGATATGCAGCTAGAGAGAGATTGCGATATCGATTGGCTTGTATGTGATCGGTTAGGACGCAGTGTTACAGAAACGCTGTTGACTTTAGTAGTGTGTTTGAGATGGTTTCCACATGCAAGGTTTTTGTACAGAGTAAAGTACGCGTGCGTCTTAAGACCATTTCCTTTTCCCCACTAACGCTGATGTTTCCAAAGAAGAGGCTTTGGTCATGGCATAACTGCATGATTTAGGAATGATGGAAAGGAGAGAAAAGAAGGCAGGAAAGACAGAATGACAGATAAAAGGAGATAGAATAAAAAAGAGATTAAAAAGAATGGAGTGTGCTAGCATTTTTGGGTTGCTTTCCCTTTCCAAGGTGTCGTACGTCTTCTGTGCCTGTAGAAACGGAAAAGATGTTTAAAGACATTCTCACACATACAAAGTAACTATTCCCCGAAAATTCTTCCACTCACTACAGTTCTAAAATGTCTTCATATTCAAAGAGGCAAGATCAAGTTTGTTTACAAAGCGAATTTGATGATATTTGATAAGGCATCGTCCACACAGAGACGCATTTCTGTGAATATGCAATTTTTTTATCGGATAGGCATTTCATCCACACGGATCCAGCGTTTTGGAAGGGTGAAACCGTTATTTTTTTAAAACTGGGTACCAGAGTTGATAAATTTGAAAACACTGCCCTTGCGTTTTCGTGTAGACGGCGAATCCGTCTATTTTCTGAAACGATGACGTCATCAGCCCACGTCTTGTCCCTAATAAGACACCGCTACGTCACGTAACAGCAACAAAAACATGAACAAACTCTGAACGATTGTCTTTTTATTAACTAACATTAACACAGATTCATAAAAGTATTGTTCCATCTACGTTTGTGTACCACACATAGTCCATGTCTTCTCCGTTTTAAGTGCATCTCGGTGGCAAATTACAGCACCACATACTGGTCTGGCATGTATACTACATCGTTTTGTAGTTTCGTGTGGACGTGGATATTTTTTGAAATGAGGAAAAAAAAGATTGGATTGGGGTAAACTCCGTCCCCGTGTGGACGGGACCTAAGGCAACACTGCATTGATATTTCAAAAAAAGAGAAGAGAAACATACAAAAAATATATTTACATATATTGTAATTATTTTAAAATGAATTGTATAAGATTTTCAGATATATTATTTTAAAAGAAATTTAATTAGATTTTCAAATATCAAGAATGCACATAACTTAATTATTTAATTATGCTAAGAAAACATTTTGTTGCATTCACAGAGAATTTACCCAGAATTCATTAGTAAAGCAAAAAAGCAACATGCAGTTGCATATATATATACACACACATTTAATTCAGTATATATATATATATATATATATATATATATAGATATATAGATAGATAGATAGATATACACACACTTGCATGTTCATTTCAGAAATAAAAAAGCAAACTTAATTATGCTCCCTTCTAAGAAAACATACTTAAGCGATTTTATTCAATATTTCTATTTTATTTAATACTCTATCATCTCGATTCTTATGTGAGCTATTTGTGCATCATGAGTTGCAGTCCATTTCATATGAGTCAGTACTTCTAAAGCTAGTTAGTAGCTCCGTGTGTGTCTGTGTGTGTGTGTGTGTGTGTGCGTGCGTCTCACCTGTGCACAGGCCTCTACACCATCTCGTACTGATTGGCAGTGATGAATCGTGACAGACAGCAGGCCAGCAGCATCCCGATCAGCTGAAACACACACACGCACGTGGCCGTTACCGTGGTATAGCTGTTTCCAGGGCTTTTTTTCCTCCCTATCCCTGCGTAATTGCTAATTAAATTAAATTGCGATAGTCGTTACCGCCGGCTGCTCTCCCGGGTGTACGGTCCGCTCTCTCCGCGCGCACCAAATTCTAGTTATAACCATAATGAATGTTTACTGATCCCCGTTAAACCGAGCCAAAAGAGTTCCACGTGCACGGCGGAAGATTAGACGTCATTGATCCGGGGCCGCCCGTGTGCTCACAGATAACGTTTACAGTTCAATTAGCATCGCTAGAGGGGTCGAGGTGTTCCTGCGCGGCCCTTTGGACCCATTAGTGCGGATGGAGCGCTATCTGCATCATATGGTCCCGAGGCGGAAGCGTGAGTGACGGAGCGCCTGACTGCGTTTGAAGAGGCACGCTCGCTAGAAGACCCCAGCTGCGCCACACGCTCGGCTCTGGCGCCTGTGTCTGTGTGTGTTTACTAAATGAGGGCTGGGAAAACACAGACAGCCCGGGGTCGGTGTTCACGGCGGAGCTGTCTCTCGCTCGAGCTTTTAGACGCACCGTTACCCGGTGACTCGTTTCGACGGAGCGAGCCGCTCCATCTGCGCGAGACAACCGCAGCCAGCTGTTCAGCTCGCGTCAGCGATAAACGGAAAACAGAAATTACAGTAAACAGTCAATATTAGCTCGGACGCGATTATGACATCTCAAGGAGAGGAAAATACTCATATGCTTATCTTTAGATAAAATTAACAGCGTGCAAGTTGTTCTGTTAACAACATCAACCAGTTGTGTGAGTTTGGGACGGGACTATCTTTTTGTTTGAACAATCGAGAGGTCATATATATGTATATATATACCAACAATCTTTTACATATAAGGCTTAAAACTATTAATATAAAAAATGTTTTAAAAAATCATTGTGAATATTTAAAATGTTTAAAATAAAAGTATAGAATATTAAATAAGTGCAGATTATTCAAATATATGAAAACACTAAAATAAAATGTTTAATAAATGTAAGATATAAAAAGTAAAATAAAAAAGTTTAAGATTCAAGTGTAGAACATCTTTAAAAAATAATGTATAGTATAAAATGTTTAAAATAAGTGTACAATGTTTTTTAACGTTTAATTGAACATAAATATATATTAAATATATATATAAAAAATGCAATTTTACATTTTATGGGATATCTTTCAAATAAAATAAAAATGCTTAAAAGAAAAAGTATTGAATATTAAAAAAAAAGGACTATAAAAAAAACTAAAAAAAACTTAAAAAATTAAAGATTTCCTGTAACCAGACAGAAAAAATGAAGTAAAACTACAAAGCCCCATTCACACCAAGAATGGTAATTATAAAGATAACGACATTAGCATCCATAATGGTAGACGATATTGTCTGCTCATAGATGCAGCTGGTGGCTTTAAATTCTCAGGCTCGTGATTGGGCGTCAATGTTTGTAGTGTTCATCAGCTGGAAAAATTTTATCTGGAACAACTGAATGTGATTTTAACGATATTGTTTCTCTGTGCCTTCATCGTTATAGCTGTGGTGTGGACTCTGCTACTCTTTAACACTGAGAACAATTTTTAGATCAAAATCTTTATCATTATCTTTATAGTTATCGTCCTTGGTGTGAACAGGCCTTAAAGGGTTAGTTCACCCAAAAATGGAAATTAGCCCATAAATCACTCACCCTCAAGTCATCCTAGGTGCATATGACTTTCATCTTTCAGACGAATCCAGTCGGAGTTATATGAAAAATTATCTTTGATCTTTCCAGCTGTTTCATGGCACTCAGTGGGTGTTGCATGCATCAGTCCAAAAGAAGTGAAATAAAAATTGTCTCATATGGCTGTGGGGGGTGAACAAAGTTCTCCTGTAGCGAATCAATGCGTTTTGTAAGAAAAATAACCATATTTAAAGCGCAATAATAAATTTAAACTAGCTTGCGTCAACAGTTGTTCACAGAAGCAGTTTGAGGTCATAGCGTGGAGAGATCAAAACAAAACAACAGTCACTAATTAGAAGTACAAAACAAGGATTTGTAATGTCGGAGGATTTCGATATAAGCCACTGGTGTTCCTTTGCTAAAGTTAATAAACTTTGCTTCCTATGTTCCTGTAAACAAACGTTGGTTTTAACGAGACTCACATGTGTGTGCAATACTGACCTCTTACATCATCAGCTCGGAGCTGCTTCCATGTGCCAATGTTGGCACGAGCTACATTAAAGTGATTATTACGTTTTGAATATGGATAATTTTCTTACAAAAATGGATCATTTCACTACAGGAGGCCTTTGTTCAGTCCCCAGAGCCACGTGAGACACTTTTTTTTTTTTTTTTTTAATGGTTGCGCTTTTTATTTCACTTCTTTTGGACTGATGCACTGCAACATCCGCTGAGTGACAGCTTGGAAGATCAAAGACCATTTTTTATATAACACCGACTGGATTCGTCTGAAAGAAGAAAGTCATATACACCTAGGATGAATTGAGGGTGAGTCATTTATGGCCTAATTTTCATTTTTGTGTGAACTAACCCTTTAAGTCTCCATCCTACCTGCGAGAATGCAATCCCAAACGTTACTCCAGCAATAATGCCCACGTTAGTCTCAATGAAGGTCGTCACCAGCTCATAGCAGCCCTGAACACAACAGAAGCATTATAAGTACATGAACATCAGTGTGTGTGGTTGTTAAGTGTGTGTGTGTGTGTGTGCTACCTGCTGATAGACTTTGGTGGGCGCTATGGTGGCGTTTCGCAGGTCTGAGGACTTGCAGTCGGAAGCGTTGGCGCAGCAGCTCGGAGGAATTCCATTCACAGGGAAATAAACGCTGGAGAACCAGCTGGTGTAGTTCAGAACGCCACAACAACGCAACTGAACACAGCCAGAGAATATCATACAGATCAGAGCTCATGACAGGTAGTGCTATCTATCTATCTATCTATCTATCTATCTATCTATCTATCTATCTATCTATCTATCTATCTATCTATCTATCTTTAATGCAGAGGATACATTTATCCTTACACTAGATAAACAGCATTAAACAGATGAACGGTTGTTAACCAGTGTTTGAACGTACACTTCTCTGGATGTTGTCCACCGCGACGCTCCTCTCGTCCTTGGCGTTGTAGTTGTGAACGGCCTCGTTGTATGTCCTCATAAAGGTGCCTTTGATCTGAGTAAACACACACACACACACACACACACACACACACACACACACACACACACACACACACAGTCTGTCAGATGTCACCAGAACAAGCCCTCCTATTGTGAGACAGATGGAGATCTCCGAGACACATTATGGGTCACCGCCGGAGAATATGCTGAAGCACGTCTCACCTCATGACGGAAAACAAAGCCCGAGATGCCAGCGACCAGCTCGGCCAGGAACACCAGCGACAGGAACATGGCGTACTAGAGATGAGAGAGACGTGTTGGCTGTTAGGGGCATCATTTGATGTAAACTGCGCTCCCTGAGGCTGAACTCACCAGTTTGAGCATCCATGGGCTCCCGCGGCACGTGGCGAAGCATCCGAAGAGTCCGAACACGATGATGGTGGTCCCGGTCCCGATGAGCACGTAGGGAGCATTGGTGGAGTTCTCAGCGATCAGAGCGATGTACGGACCCAAAATGAATTTCCCCCATAATCCCACTGCAAGCAGGATCGCCCCCGTGATCTAAAGGAAAAAGACAAACATTAGAACTTTTAACGTTAAACCAATCGAGGAAGTACTTAGTACTTTTACTCCTCTGCTGCCATCTAGTGGACAGTACATGAAGACAGCAAAACACATAGAAATGATGATTCTGATCAGCCAGTGATGAGGTTCTGTGGTCAAACTTTTTATAATAATGACACCAATGTACATCTTTTACTAATTTCTTATTATCAGTGTTGTTAACATAAAACTATTAAAATTTTAAACTATTAGTTTATTATTACAGTAAAACTATTAAGCTAAACATAAAACTATTAAAAGCCATTTACTGTAATTTAAATAAAATTAGAGTATAAATATTACATAAAAACACTTAACTAAAACAAGAAATTGAAATACTAAAATAACTAAAATAAATACAACTGTAAAAAATATAAAAATAGTAAAAAAAATGTATACAAATGACAAAACCACATAAAATCACCAAAACGTACATAAAAAATGTATAGAAAATACCATATAAAAAAGCAAATTTAAAACTTTAATACTGTAATAGTATATAAATCATATTAAAATAGCACTGCCTATTAGATGTTCTAATTTCACGCCTCTTGTGTTGTTTCTAGTCAAATAATGAAATAATTTAAATTCAAACCAAAATTTGATAGTAATATTGCTATGTCCTAAAAGCTATAATATGTTACATTTTATGTTTAGATTATTTTTTTAGTAATTTAAGTAATTGATGTGTTGTTTACATATGTGTGGACATATTTCATGTCAAAACTATTCTGATTTGCTTTAGTATGTACCTATTACTATAATGAACGTTTTATATATATATGCCAGTTGACATTAATTAATGTATGAAAATAAAAGCCCTTATCTAAAAGCACAAATTCAATCTTTGTAAAAAATAAATACTAAATATATAAATAAATCTAAAAGTTGTTTTACAAATAAACAGAACCAGAATCATTTATAATATAAATATAATAATATAAATGCATAAAAGTGAATGAGTGAGTGAGTGAGTATAAACTCCAGCATACAAAAAAAAAAAAAAAAAATTCTAGATTTTTGTATATGCTAAAAGCATAATATATTTAATATGTTTCTCCTTATTTTATAATAGGCAGTTTTTATAGTTTAGTCACACAAATCCGTCCCACAAACAACCACCCGAAGAGGGCGCCGGTGTATTTCTCCATCACTAGAAGCTTCTCTGAAACACAAGACTCATTGAGAGGTGGAAGGATGTCACGTAATATGTATGATCTACAGAAACACAACTATTCTCATGAAAATACATAAGCCTGGTTAAAATGTGCATCTAAACATATCTCATCTGTCCTGTTTCATCTAGACTTCACTTACAAAAAGTAGCATGCCATTATCATGATTTGAACATGTAGCATTTTTAGTTTAGTAGAAACTAAAACAGATTGGGTGTTTTGGATCATTCTCTCAGTGTTTATTAAGTTTTTATCAGCAGTCTGGAGGACACATGAAGGCCGATGGGCTTGTGCTGAACCAGTTTAGCCTGCTAGCAGATGGACCACAGATTCAACACCACGAACTGAACCCAGATCAACACATACTGTACAGGACATTTCTGCATGTAATCATCACTGCATGTAATTGTCTGAAATGTTATGACTAACATCCACGCGTTCGAGATGAGCAATAGTGTGGAGTTAGCGAGCGCACATGACGCTACCCACAGAAACAGCCATGAATCAGTGAACCCACATCCTACTCAGAACAGTATGATGCCGTCATTCTGGCACCTCTGAAACAGTCATCGGTTTTATGGATATGCTAATGATGGTGTGAAGAGCTATTGTGGCACAAGCTAAACTCAATAGTGAGCTGCCTTGGTGCTTAGACAGCATGCTAACTGAAAGAAGCCTTATGCAACATCATATAGACTAATTAGAGTTACAAATTAGAGTTAGGTGCTTCCCAAATCGCGTACTTATACTTATGCACTTATCTATGACGTATGACGTGTAGTATAATGTGAACACAAAACAGGTCATTAGGGTAAATTTTTCAAAATTGAGATTCATACATCATCTGAAAGCTGTTCTTAGCGATGCATATTACTAATCAAAAATTAAGTTTTGATATATTTATGGTAGGAAACGTACAAAATGTATTAATGGAACATGATCTTTACTTAATATCCTACTGATTTTTGGCAATAAAGAAAAATGAGTAATTTTGACCCAGACAATGAATTTTTGGCTATTGCTAAAAATATACCCCAGCGACTTAAGACTGGTTTTGTGCTCCAGGGTCACAAATGGTGCGAGAAGTGTGTTTACACCAAAAATTCCAAAAGGAAAAAGTGCACTTTAAAATGCACTTAACTGAAAAAACCGAAGTGTGGAATGTTGGATATTTTATGCACTCATCTGTCAGCTTTAAGTCACGAAGGGGGAGGGGCTATCAGAATCCGAATATTAATGAAAAAAAATAACCTTATAAAATTCATAAATTACATGGTTGAGAACATAGTGCACAAGAAGCATGGTGTATCATTTGGGATGCGGTTAGTGTTTGATGTTAGCATGTTGCTAAGCTAACAGTTAAAAATCGTGTACAAACCAATAATTCAAATTAATGCGAAATGTACACAGCACACACAAATATACTTTTCTGTCATTAGCCAAACATTTTACTATGCTAACAGCACAACATAACTCAAATTAGCAAAATATATGGCAAAATGTACATAACACAAAAATGTTACAAATGATAATTTTTTTTGTCATTAGCATGTTACTAAGCTAACAGTGAAACCACAAGACTAGAATGAGCACAAAATATACATAAATGCAAAGGTTAAATTCTACCACTTTTCTGTCATTAGCATATTGCTAAGCTAACACTGCAGCAACAATACTTGAACAAAAATATACATAGTTAATAAAGTATGCATAAAACACCCATATTATGTTAAATATTGCCATACGTACTTTTTGTGATTAGCTTGTTCTAACAACATAATTTTTCAACGGACATGAAAAATACAAATTTTAGTTAAAATCTCCTTTTTTGGACATGGTACCATGGTAGTTTTTACATTGTTATTATCACAAATATATAACAAAGCACTATGATATTAAAATCTGATAGCTACGGAGTAAGATCATAACTTTCATGTTAACATGTTGTCGAAATGCTGGACATGTACCACGGTAATTTTTGGTATTTTCTGTAAGTGAATGACACAATCTTCTAACTAGCAACAAAAATACAACACATACTAATGTTGACTGAAATCATTTGAAATAGGCCTAACATTTTGACATTGTACAATGTTTTTTTTTTTACTCAATATGTACTATGCTAATACATCAATATATAGTACAAAATATAGTTCCAACTATCAAATTTTGACACTGCAGGTGTATCATCTTTTTGGCGTTAGCATTTTAAAGGTTATCCAGGAAGACAGTGCTCTTGGATTTGAGAAAGTTTCCATCCTATGCTCAATGGGAGCATCACGTTGTCATTCAGACCATGTCTACCAGCGCATAGAGGACACAACGTCCCGTCTCCATCTCACACTGAGACAGAGAGAGAAGGAGAAAGTGCACAGATGGTGTGACTCATCAGGGATCAGAGAGAGAGGAGGAAACCACTCTTAACTTTCAGGAACTAAAGCACACAGCTCGAAAGAACCTTAAAAACCCTTGAGAAAGATGATACGAGGAGACAGAGAGGGCCATTAACGTTTCTCTTTGACAGAGAGCTCTTCTGTCTTTTCTTTTAAAGCTGTACATGTGTCCAGAATAATTTTTTTCTCATTTCATTTTTATTTTTCTCAATTGGACATTTAAATATATCATTCTAATTACCAGAACACAAATATTCATTAATCAAAATACCATCATTACAACAATGTATTATTGTTTTATAATACAATACAATTTTTATAAAACATATAAGTAAATAAACATCATATTATCATAATGCAAAACAAACAAACAAAAAAAGTACTAAGTACTGTATTTTTCGGACTATAAGTCGCATCTGAGTATAAGTCGCATCAGTCCAAAAATACGTCATGACGAGGAAAAAAACATATATAAGTCGCACTGGACTATAAGTCGCATTCATTTAGAACCAAGAACCAATAGAAAACATTACCGTCTACAGCAGCGAGAGGGCGCTCTATGTTTTCAGTGTAGACTACAGGAGCACTGTCCGGAAAATATGGTTACATAACGTGAATAAATAAATGAAAAATGGAATCATTGTCACAATGTAAAAATAAAATGGAATTCTATTAATCATAATGTGAATAAATACATCATTATTTTATATCATAATTACCATAAAACAAAAAACAAAACCGCTCTAAGTAACACCATATGGCAAATAAATAAATACATACATAAATAAATGTCATCATTACCACAATATGGCTGCACGATTAATCGAAATTAAATCACAAAGGCAATAAATCGCGATTAGGCAGAGCTGCAATTGTCATGCATATCTTTTAGTGAAGCTCTTATCTGTGATCAGCAGTAAATCTTCATCCGAAAACCAGAGGGCGCTCTCACGCTGAAACTCTAAATACACCCCAAAGAAGAAATCAGGAAATTGCTATAGTGGCTGCTGAATAAACAGAAGATTGAACTGCTTTCATTATTTCATCGTGACTAATAAACACGTTACTACGACAATATATGGTTTATCTGAGTTCGTCTTACTATAATTTTGATTATAATAAAGTATATAATAATGCAATGCTAATCCACATTGCCTTTATGAAGTAAAAACGTGTTATTAAATGTGGTATTTTCACGTGCTTTCAGATTGAACAGCATTTACAACACAGAACCATAGTCCACTGACAAGCTATGTGCATTATTGAAACACTATAAACACGCTACATGAATAAAGGGGACTTGACTTGACAAGCTACACAAACAGCTTTCATAATTGCAGAATGATTTCTTCGGTTTTATAATTGCGCGATCATATTGACTGATATTATGAATGCAATTTTGCGTAGCTTGTCAATGAACTGCGGCTCAGTGTTGGAAATGCTGTTACACCTGAAAGCATGTGATGGCGATTTACTCATAATTAGAGGTCAGACCGATTAATCGGACGATTTTTGGCATTTTTTTATTAATCGGCATTGGACGATTCTGCTGCAGATTAGGCTGATTTATAGGCAGGTGCATCGTATATATTGGTCATCGGCTGCCCTGATTTCTAAATATCGGCATTGGCATTGGCCAGTGCAAACCCATATCGGTCAGCCTCTACTACTAATCACAGAACCGGCTTTACTGACAAGATACACATGATAATTGCATTCAATTAATCGTGCAGCCCTAGGAAAAACATCTTTCATAAAGCAAATATATATAAAAAATAACTATAATGTAAAACCATTTTAATCGCCATAACGCAAATAAATACCATCAAATGCAACAAAAATATCATGCTAGGTAAATAATGCAAATAAATAAATCAATAAACATTAACATTACCATAATGCAAAAATAAAACCATTGAAATTACATAACGCAAATAAACAAATACACAACAAAAAAAATTATTACCATCATTACCATAAGTTAAAATAAAAATATCATTCTAATTACCTGAATGCAAAAAAAAAATAAAAAAAAATGCTGCCCGAAAAAAGGCTTCATTTTATTTACATAAAATATAATTCACACATAACTTTTCACAGCTTTCTTTTCCGTGTTTAGGATGAAATATGAGTCATTTTGTGAGATTCACCTGGATGTTCTAGGAATAACGGAGACGACGCAACAATAAAAAAAAAAAACATCCGCTACACATACAACATAACGCAAAACTACACCGAAGAGTTGATCTTGTGCTTTCTGTGTGAAGGCTGGCACAAGAAAATGTTAAATGATTTATTGAGCAAAAGAATATCAATTATTCATCGATACGTCTGTCATCTCTCTCTCTCTCTCTCTCTCTCTCTCTGTCTTAGCCAGCAGTCTGTAAAATAAAGATACATAAAACTCTCTAACCCAAGAAAACCTGAGAGATCACTAAACTTTCAAAACTACTATTGCACTTTCTTTCAGAGGTTTTATCAGTTCATGTAGTCCCTGGGAATCAAACCCCTGACCTTGGTGTTGCGAGCACCTTGTTTATATTAGCTCAGGGCTATCGAGATTGGACTTGGATTGGCTCTGAGATCTAGTCATTGCTTTATCTTCTTACCCACAGAGAGCTGAAATTAAACAGGATCTCAGGCACACGCTTCTGAACGAGACTCCTTCTATCCCCCGACACTCGCGTCTGTCTGCTGACGCAACGTGGAGCGTTCATTTCTTCAAATGAATCTTAAATTGCTGCGACTCGGCGGCGTTCGTCTTTGATATGTCAGCAGCGCCTCTTGAGTTACAGAAGATTTAGAGCTTAAATAAAAAGAGACAATCTATTAGAGTTCTCGTTGTTGAGGAAAACGCTCCATGGCAGCAGAAGAAACGTTTCCAGAGTGACACGTAAATCCTGTGCTTTCCTGTGGAGTTCTCAAATGTGCATACATGGGTTTTTCAGTAAATATTAAGAATCAAGGAGCAATGGCTGGCATAAATCAGATGTGGAACTATGTGGAGTCCATTTTTATGTTTATGCATTGGCTACATCTTCCACTTTAGAAGACTCTTGTTTTTTTTTTTTTTTTTTTTTTTTTACATGGACTGCGACTATATACAGTGTTGACAGGTGTAGTACCTGTAGTACCTCCCAGGTGTAGTTTTTAATCAATTTTAGCCATTCTTTCTACCATGGCAAAAATGTAGTTATTCTACATCCAAAATAATTTACTCAAATTTATTTATTTATACGTACGTAAGAAAATAAACAGAAGATGGCATTTTAATGGGCTCTTTAAAGAATAAAGATCCAACAATTTTTATTCTTTTGCATTTTTACCTGTTATAATATTTTTTTCTTGAATATTATTTTTGTTTAATTTAGATGAACATTGAAAAACAAACAATATACAACAAAAAGAGTATTACATTCTTTTTATATTTATAAAGTGTTATATTCTTTCTTTCTGTAATATTATTTTTATTTTATTTTATGAACAACAAAAAACATTCAACAAAACGAAGGACTCCATTTAAATAAATTATTTTTAATATTTTTTGTTCAAACAAAAATCCAACAGTAATAAAAAAAGAACATTATATTTTGTATTGATTATATTTGTATTATTTATTATTAAAAAATAATAAAAAAGAAAGTATTGTATTCTATTTTTAGTAAAGTGTTTTAATTTATTTTTGATATAAACAACAACTGTATACTGTACAACAAAAATGAAGGACTATATTCATTTTTTATTATTATTTTGTATATAAACAAATACCAAACACACAAAAAATGAAAGTTATGTTTTATTGATTATGTGATTTACATTTTATATGAACAACAAAACCAAAACAAAATTTAGAAAAAAATAATTATATTCTATTTTTTTTTATTTTGTATTTTTATTTATTGTTATACTCTTTCTTTCTTGAATATAATTTGTATTTATTTTATATGAACAAAAAAAAAAAAATACACAAAAAAAGTGAAAAAATTAAGTATTATATTAATTTTATAGTGTTTTCTTATGAACAAAAAAAATGATATTCTTTTTTTATAATAGTTGTGCTAACAAAAAAAGTTGTACCCTAGATGCTGCTGCAGACAGGAAGTGACTGTTCTCCGTTTCTCTGTGTCTGGAGCAAGTGCGAGAGGGAATGGGACACAGAGAGACACTTGGATGAAAAGGGGACGCGAGAGGAAACGAGAGCGCAGGAGAAAAGACATCCTGCTCTTTGCATTTCAAATTCCTGATCAAAGCCGTTGTTGTTCTGGGGCCTTCAATCTGCTCAAAGGAACAAGTGTGTGTGTGTGTGTGTGTGTGTGTGTGTGTGTGTGTGTGTGTTACCACAGCACCAGAACAACTACAGGCTCTGCATCCAAAACCTCCTGCTTAATATCACATCTGTGGTATGATATGAAGTTAACCTAGTGCTCATTTATATGTGGAAATATCAGGGGTTTTTAATAATAATATAAATCATCATAGTCAAATGTCTGAGTTTTACTTTTTTTTTTTTTTTACTGGGATCAAATTAGTTAAGAACATTTTTAATAAATTGAAATAGAAATTAGTGAAAAAACGAAATAAATTGACATAAAATAAAACATTAAAACCACTAACCACAAACTTTTACTAGTGTTTACTTTTTAGTGTTGTATTAAAATGAGATACTGTTTCCAAAATTAAATAAAATATTAAAAAGGTGAAAACTAATTACAATTAACAGAGTACATGTCACAAAATGGCAAAGATTCAGAAATAATTTAATATAATATTTTACAGTCTTGATAAGTAGTTTAAGGCTTTTATATTTATATATAAATAAATAAATAAATAAATATATATATTATTATAATATTGAAAAAATCTAACTTGCACTTAAATACTGATTAAAGTTAATTAATTTTTAAACTTATTTTTTTTTTTCTTTGATTTCTTTCTTTCTATTAGGTTGGTCACTGCAGGAAGTTTCCACAAACAGTCACAGTCAAAGCCAACAGTGCTGGACTTTTCACTATGTTTCGACTCCGAGACGGTTGAGCACAACAAATGTTTGGTATATAGGGAAACAGGAATCCCAAAACCTGCTGTAATCTCAATCCACCCTTAATATAGTATTTTACAATTTTGATAAGTAATTTATTTCAGGGGTTTTCAAACTGGGGTACAAAAAAAAAGTGTCAAAAATTTACATAAAGACCAAAGGAACATAAAGATTTTGGATATGACCTAAATCTTGTATCACCATACGAGTAATTTTATAACACTGAATATACCATAGGAATTTCATAATTCTTGTCACCAGTGCCAATACCATAAAATATATTTTATTCTAAATTAAACAAAAACATGCAAACTCAAGTTCACTGAAGACAAGTAAACAGTCAGCGGTTAAATAAGAAACTAATTCCAAACAATGTGACAAAAAAACTACAGTAGAACAAATAAATAAATAAAAACCCCACATACATTGTATGAAGTAATCAAATTTCTAAAAACACTGCATATTCTTCACTCTGGAAAATAAAAATATTTGTCTTTCACAGATTTTCTCTTTAGTGGTTTGATTAACATGAACATGAATATTAGACTGCTGTCACTTTAAGAGCTGCCCGGATCACGTGTTTACGAGGATACAAGTAAAGATTGACACTCTGACATACTCATGTGTGTGATACTGTAACTACATTCAGTAAGCCCATCTTCAGTTGTGCATGTCTCTCACACAGCGCTCACATATGGTGTAATGAGTTATTTCACTGCAGTGTCACATGAGCATGTAACAGCGATAGAGACGATAGTCCGAAGTTTGTCCTGATTAATCGTCGTGTCTATTGGCATATCATACACCCCTTTATACATACATACATACACAAATTAATAAATAAATACAACAGGACCATAACTAACGAAATAAATGAAATGCAAATATCAACATTCATATCAGAACTGTCCAAAGATAAACAATGTCAAAAGCGCACCGTTAATGTTTTCATTATGCCGTATTTATCACACAATGCAGGTTACAGTAAATAGTGCGTGAAGCACTGCTGACATCTTCCTCTCTGACTCCTAGATGTCTGTCTGATACACAAGGCTTTTCTTTCCACTATCAACAGGCTGTGAGAGTCTGACACGCACACCAAACAACAGGTGACACCACCGTCACGCTAGTCCTTTATGTCTCTCACACACACACACTCACAGTCTTTCTGTTCAGTGTCGCGTCACAGTTTGCTGCTGTGGCACTTTCTCTCGTACGGTCGAGCATCTGGTCACAGAGAGACCCCAGAACAACAGAGTTCACAGTTAGACACTTCCTGTATGACATCCATCTATGAGCAAAGACCCACCGACTGTCATCTTTGCCTTATGAAATCATTCATATCAACTGTTAGTTTGTTTTTTTATATTCAAATATCTAGCCTACCTAAATGTTTAACTAATTAACAAAAATGTATAAATTAAAAAATTAAATTAAATTAAATTTATGCATTTAGCAGACGCTTTTATCCAAAGCGACTTACAGTGCATTCAGGCTATCAATTTTTACATATCATGTGTTCCCGTGGAATCGAACCTATAGAAATTATTATTCCTCTTTTATTACATTCAAATAAAAAAATACACATTTTTGTTGGTGTAACCCCTCCATATCCATTTGAAACTTATTTTTTTATTAAATAACAATAAAAATGTGAACCACTTTTGATAACCTGCTTGAAAAAGCCCTTTTATTTAATGACAATATTTTCTGAACCAGTTTCAAAAAATATTTGTAATAAATAAATAAGCTTGTGGTCCTCATAGCGGCTCCAAAACTCATTTTATTCTTACCCTTATATTTTTTTCTTATTTTTCTTATTTTCTTATTTTTCTTATATTCTTATTTTTAATTTTTTGTGTGAATTCCTTTTAAACCCTTATTTGAAAACATATTTTATTAAATTACAATTTGTTTTATTGTTGCCACCTCCTTTAAGAAAAAAAAAAACACTTTCATAAAATAAATAAAGAAAATAAGAAATAATTGTGAACCAGTTGTGCCACCATGTTTGAAAACCTCATATTAAATAACAACTAAACCATAAAATATATATATATATATATATATATTTCAGTAAAGGCCTTGTGGCCACATGAAAATCTCTTAATATTAGATAACAATAAAAAAAAATACATTTTGTGAACCCCTTGCAGCCCCTGATTTAAAATCTCCTTTCATTCACAACACACAATACGCCTAGATACAAGTCATTTATTTTTGCCGACGTTCCCTATATAGTACAGTTTCACATCTTTCCAGTGCATAAAAAAGAGTGGAGTGCTCAATTGTAAACCCAAAAAGATAGTCAAACAAAATCCTGCCATATTATCCTGCTTGTTTTCTTCCAAAGGGTGTTGTCATACACAGTCCTGAATCGTGTTCGCTCAGACTGAGCCGGTAATTTTCCCTTGTCTTCCACTCCGTTGCTCTCTCTCTCGCTCTCTCTCTCTCTCTCGGCCATTAGAGCAGCGTACATCATCATGATCCAGTGCGGCTCGTCGATAAGTGCTGTTTGCTCTGAGAGGGTGGGTTAGACGGGCCGCCGCACGTTTAATGGCCGTCTACAGCTGTCAAGAGGCGCTGGCCTTTCAGCCTCATTCTCTCTCGCACCGTTTCCCAGAAACGCTAGATCAGAGCGGTTGAAAAAACAGCCGGCGAGAGTCAGCGTCTCGTTGACACCGAAAGGTCCGTCTCATTATTCAGAGTCAACTGACAGGGAAATGGAGGCCGGCGGCAGCTTAAATCAGACGGATCTGTCCAAGGCTAAATTGACTGTGTGTTTGGTGGCTAGCGGGAAACGGCGGACGGATGATAGATAAAACGGATCAAATTAAAGCAAAAACAGACCGAGACGAATAGCTCTTTTTTGAAATAAGACAGTGGCAGGGCTCTCAAGTCTCACGCATTGGGCGTGAGACTCACGCATTTCAACCCGTTCACACGCTCACACGCCACACCTTGTATTTCTCACGCAGAGACATTACGAGGACAACGCCCACCAAGTTGCGGCGCTATTTTTTTAAACAGTGAAACAGGTAACGTAGAGGAATCAAGTGAGTTCCCCGAAGGCCCTGACACGCACCTGCTAATCGAATAAAAAAAATATAGCTACCGATCAGCCAATCAGAAAATAGCATTGCTGTATCCGGGTAAGATTTTTACAGGCTCGTGTGCAACACAGATCCAGACGCTCGCTGAAGTAGGTAACGTTACGGTTACAGACTTGTCAAGACAATGACACAGATTTTCACTATATGTTTTTTTTTATCAATATATTAATTTAACATTTTTTAAAAACAGTCTAAGATATGTTTTGGTCTGATGGTTATTATGACCCCGACACGCACGCAATTTTGGCCATTATACGTGGTCGGCCGTAGCTTTTGTGCCTATTATTAGCCCACTATTATTTTTTTATTGCCAAAGTTACACGTTGAAGAGGATGCGGGGCTACTCTGACAGTTTTATATAAGAGACTTCTATAATAGGCCTATCCATAATACTTGTATGGCAGTATCCATAATAGTTTAAAAAAAAAAAAAATTTCTTTCCTTTTATTTTTACTGCACCTCATCCTGGTCCCCATTTTCAAAACGTTTTGCCTAGGCTATTTCATTATATTTTATCCAATGTATAATATTGATTATTGCATTCGTCTATTTCAAAGATGTCAGGGAAGAGGCAAAGGAGCAATCTTTCATGCTTTGTTCTAAAAGATCTGGGCCCGTATTCATAAAGAATCTTAATGCAAAAAGTAGTTCCTAGTGACAAAATTCTAAGAAAATTCTTAGAAATGTGGGCGTTTACTTTTAAAATTAAAGAAAAAAATCCTAGTAAAGAAAAAAGTAATTCAGAAAGCATCTTATCCCTTAAAAGAGGTCTTAAGGTAAAATTTGTTATGAGCACAGACGAGGACTTTTAAGAGGCTTAAGAGTTTCTTTAGCAGAGGAGAAAATGGCAGAAAGATGAAGAGGCAGAAGAAATGTGTTGCAGACAATGGATGACAATGAGTTAATAAGACGGTACACTGAAAATAATGACTTTGTGGTGTGGTAAAATCTATTACATTAATTAATGTAATTAATACATTGTAAAATCAAGATTAAGTTGGAACTATAATATCTTAAGTAAAAATTACACTATTTATTCATGTAATAACATAACTGAGAAGAAAGAGTAAATTGTATTATATATTTACAAGTACTATTTAATGTTTTATGGTCACAGCACATTCACCTAAAAATACTAAGTAAATGTTAATCTGAAAAGCTAAGTGCGTTTGAATCCGCGCACTTTTTTTTTTTTTTTTTTTAAACAAGATCCTTTTGGCAGTGGCAGAGACGGTCGGTTTGGTTTGGGCGGTCACTTTTGGCATACTTATCTTCGGTAAGTTTGACTTTTCTATTTAAGATTTTGATAACAACTATGTGTTCATTTTCATGGTTTGATTATTGCATAGAGGTTACGGTTCAAAATTATCTGAACGTAAGTTTTAATCACAATAAGGTTAACGTTAGCTAAGCGCCGCCATTATCCACTTCTATAAAGTTGAGACTGATGGTTAGTCAAAACTAAATGTAGTTAGCCGCGTTCTTGTAGAAAAAGTCACCAAGTCTGGTTAACTTCAGAGTTTAATTTAATGTTAGCTGGCCGTGATTAAATTCAAACGTCATGCTTTATGTAAGGAAATCGATGTAACGTAACATTAACGTGCTGACTGCCTGTGTGTGTCCTATCTAATGTTAGCCTTATTTAAAAGTGTCTAACGTTAACGTTAGTCGTTTTAAATCCACTGAAAATTTCGCAGCAAGTAACGTAAGTTTGCTTATCAAAGTCTGTATCAAAGAAGGAACGTTTGGAAAAATTCAGTAACGTTACCAGATGGCAGGTGAACTTGGCTACTAATTACGTTAAACATTGATGTGTAGCAGCAAGTGCTTGTATGAATTCAGTCATTTTATTTTAATAAGCTAGCGGTATAAAGGTACGGTCATCAAAT
Organism: Carassius auratus; assembly: GCF_003368295.1. Classification (NCBI taxonomy): domain Eukaryota; kingdom Metazoa; phylum Chordata; class Actinopteri; order Cypriniformes; family Cyprinidae; genus Carassius; species Carassius auratus. The sequence goes on from NW_020525742.1 coordinate 163,511, forward strand.
CCTAACGTTAGACCACAGCCTTTCACGGCTTAAGTGAGGGAGGTTAGCATCAGTAGCTTCATCCATGTGAATCTCAGTCTAGGAGATGAAGCAAGAGAACCGTTATCTTTGAACGCAATGGGCGGCAAGCGTCTACGCCTCGTTGCCATGCCAATTCATTTTCAGGCACAAACTCGTAACAAGTTCATTGCTGTATTAAAAGTAATTAAAACAAAATGTAAATGAGATCTCAATGACACAATTAGTTTCTCTCAACAGGTAAAAGAACAGTACAGGAGTGCGTTGCGATATCTATCTGGTCTGACACGGCAACATTCTCATACAGGCAAGTAGAAATATTTGTAATAATACCATAATATTGCTGCTCTTATTTCTCAAAATTAGACACCGGGGAATCTTTTCAAAAAATGTCTAACAAATATATAAAAATGTGACAAATAGATAAGTAAATGCATGTTTTTGACAGGTCATAAAACTGTAATGGATTTGAATATATATATATATATATATATATATATATATATATATATATATAAAATTTTATTTTTTTAAACTTAAATTGAACTTGTTAAAATCTGCAGAATACTGCACACAAGACAAACTGCATATATGCAGAACAGCTCCTCCTGCTTGTAATTCACACAGTATTGACACATTATCAATCTGTTCACAGTACCAAAGCAGACGTGAAACTGTCATCCGCAGCCTTATCCTGTACCTCAGTGAGAAAGAAGAAGAGCTTTTTGAAGATTGCCTGGTAAAGCATGATTTTTTTTTTTTGTCATAAAAATCATTTTTAAGCGCAAGTGAAAAAGTAAGACACAAACATGAAGATTTTCCACTCAGCGATGGTCCAAATTATGTGCAGTCACAACTTAAACGTAGTCTGGATATTAAAAAGGGTTTCCTGGCACTGTAAAGGTGCAGAGCCACACAATGTATGGTTTCGCACAACATTCATTTTATGGGTACAATCTGTGAATTGCATCTGTCTTGCGCAATGTTCTACTAACTTTTTTACTTATGTTGACTCAAGGTAAAACACATTATACTGAATTTAACAATGTGAGTTATGTTAAGTAATTTTTAGCGAGCATGTTCGTTCTGCATTGATAATGAATTTCTTTTGTATTTGTGTCTCAATAGAATTGTGTTCTTTCTTTTTTATAAACTGTATGCAGGAGGACACTTGTAGTGATGCCGCTGAACACACCCTTAAGATACTGGTCATCCATGGTGCTGATCAAGAGGATCCAGTCGATGTGTCCATCATGCGGCAGTACTGCTAAAGCTTGCACACTGCTGATGGGGCTTATTTATGCCCTCAACCTGGCATACACCCCAACACTGCTACACCTTTGAGGTGTTCCAGAAACATTTCCTGGAACTGGATGGTGTTAAGATGTGCCCAAAAGTGCAATCTTTATAGTTGAAGTTGCTCTCTTAAATGCTATCAACATGGTACATGCTGTACAATCGAAGCTGTTGGTAGACTCCAAGTTACATCTCCAGCTCAAATATTTTTACAAAATCTTGACTAATTTTTACTTCTTGAAATGTTTTAATGTGTTAAGGCTTTAAGACCATAAAGAGCACTTAGTGTCGGTTTGAATGTTGTTATTGCATTAAAGGGTTAGTTCACCCAAAAATCTAATTAGGTCATTAATAACTTACCCTCATGTTGTTCCAAACTTGTAAGAGCTCCATTTTTTTTTCATAACACAGTTTAAAATATTTTAGATTTAGTCCGCTTTCAGACTACGTCTTTATTCATCATTGTCTTCTCTTCCATGTCTGTTTTGAGAGAGTTCAAAACAAAGCAGTTTTTTTTTTCATAACCGGTTCGCGAACGAATCAATTCGATGTAACTGGATCTTTTTGAACCAGTTCACCAAATCGAACTGAATCGTTTGAAATGGTTCGCATCTCCAATACACATTAATCCAAATTAAATCAAATGACTTAAGCTGTTAACTGATGAGTCAGTCTTCTGTTTGTTATCTGGCTCGGCTCCGTGTTCATCTTCAGTTCTCTCTTTACATCAGTTCAGTCAGTCTACTGTTTGAGTCAATGAATTACTCCGGGATATTGGTTTGTTTTAACTCAGAGGGAGTGTCAGAAACATTAAACAAGTTAACAGCTTAATTCATCTGTGGATTAATGCATTTTGGAGACGCAAACCGTTTAAAATGATTCAGTTCGATTTGGTGAACTGGTTCAAAAAGATCCAGTTACATCGAATGATTCTTTCACGAACCGGATATCACAAACTGCTTTGTTTTGAACTCTCTCTCTCACCACAGACACGGAAGAGAAGACAATGCTGAATAAAGTCGTAGTTTTCACTATTTTTGGACCAAAATCTATTTTCGATGCTTCAAAATATTCTAACGGACCCTCTGATGTCACATGGACTACTTTGATGATGTTTTTCTTACCTTTCTGGACATGGACAGTATACAATGGAGGGACTGAGACTGAGAGCTCTCGGACTAAATCTAAAATATCTTAAACTGTGTTCCCAAGATAAACGGTTTGGACTTTTTTGGAACGACATGAGGGTGAGTTATTAATTACATAAATTTAGATTTTTGTGTGAACTATCCCTTCACCTATTTGAGAAAATATAATCCCAGATATATGTTGGATGGAGTAAAATGGATTTTCCTTTTCTTTAGGGGAAATTGCTGGTTAATTCTTATTGTAAATGATCCGAGAGGTTACTGAATGTACCTTAACTACTTATCAGTTGATGTGAATATGTGAATGTTGACATAATAAACTGTTAAACTTTATTGAATTTATTTGTGATTTGTGAGAAAAGTATTTGATGCAGAGAAAATAACTACATTTGTTTGGTAACACTGAAACAAAGTATGTAACAGTTACATAATAATAGTGAGTAATAAAAAATTCATTAAACTAAGTAATTCAAAATGTTAAATCGACAGTCTAAAATCTACTTAATTAATTCATAACAGTAAATATAACAGATTTATAAAATTTACTTGATATTTTCACATTTTAAAATTAAATTTACTTAATTACTTTTAATAAATAGGACCTGCTAAGTTAAATATAATTAAGTAACATTTACTTAATGTCTTCACAAATGTTACATTTAGAGTTAAGTAAATTTCACTTGATACTGGCAAGTAAGTTGTACTTGATATTACAGCAGTAAAATTTACTAAGAAAAATTGAGTGCAAATTGTTACAATGATTTTATCAAGTAAATCCTACAAGTTGTTTTTATCAGTGTATAGATTATATAATAATTTAATATAATATAATTTAATATATAAATTAAAGTAATCACTACATTACAATATTTGGCAACTGGGAACATGCAACAATGCAATAGTGATGATTTGGGTCTGTCACAACCTTCTGTAAGCAGAGTGATCACACAAACAATTACAGCACTTTCAGAACATCTTATTGTGTCGCAGTTCATTTCGTTTCCACTGGACATTCCCACCTTGCAAGCTCAAAAAAACTGCATTTATGAATATAGCAGGCTTAGGTGCGCACAAGCAGGGGGAATGAACCGTTAATAGTTTGTCCCATGTCTGCTTCTTGTCCCTTGCTGTGTCTGAATTTTCCTTTAAGAATGGCCTTGTGTTCATCCATTAACTGGGCTAACAGTAAACACTGTTCCTCTGTCCAGTTTGGCTTTCTCGCTCTTCTTGGCTTTGATTCCATGTTTGATACATTAAAACCAACACTCAAACCGCCACTTAAATAGGACAGCAATCACTGTAATTGGAAAGAGTGGAACAATTTTTATCATTCTAAGCCAATCAAATACCTTATAGGAAATTAAAAGCATGGTAAATAAAAAAATAGAATTCATATACACACATATAATGTGTGTGTGTGTGTGTGTGTGTGTGTGTGTGTGTGTGTGTGTGTGTGTGTGTGTGTGTGTGTGTGTGTGTGTGTGTGTGAGAGAGAGAGAGAGAGAGAGAGAACGGTCAAATAGGAAAAATTACGCATGTAAATTTAAAGTGAGGATTAGAATAGACCCTATACTTAAAATCACTCTTTTTTTTCCTTCTTGGACAACCAGCCAATCAGAGTCTTCAAAAGATTGTGTCATACATAGCAACCGGTTCAACCCCGCCTCCTCACTAAGATAAACGTTTTTGTCTTTTCCTTACTCAGAGTTGCTCTCAGATCGGTCCCGAATCGCTTTTAAGCTAAGACTCCTACGTAAAAGTTTTTAAGCTAAATTAAGAGTTTTCTGAGAGGATTCTTAGGATCTTTATGAATGCGGGCCCAGCTCCCTAAAAAGGTGGCTAGGTCAGAGGAGGAGGCTGTGGAGAATACAGTAGGGGAGGGAGTTAGGGTGCCAGTAGAGGATGGGTGCATGGAAGAGACTGTGGAGGACCATAGAGGAAACAGTGGAGAACCCACTGGAAACAGGGAAAAAGAGAGGGTTATGTAGAGCAGCCACCTGTAGGTGTTCCTTTAAGAAGGAGTGGTCAACCCGATCACCATTCATCACAATGGGAACCACCAGCTCTTTTTACTGGTGCTTAGTCTGCACTCTGCAGACAAGATAACTCCTGTGTCCATCAAGGTGTGAGGGACATAAGCAGGGAGGATTTCTAAAATAGCTGCATTAGTGTTAGTGCTTGCTCATTCAAATACCTATGCTGAGAGGGTTTTCTCCATGGTGGGATTAAACAAGACCTAAACCAGGAACAGTTTAGCACTTGATGGAACTGTGAAAAATGGCTGGCCTGGAACCACAGTGATTCAAATGGGAGCCACCAACCCCTGGCCTCAAAACCAGCTACCAACACCTACTATAAACAGCACTGACCATTTTTTCTCTCTCTCTCTCTCACACACACACACACAAATAAATGCTGAATTAAATAAATATTATTTTATTTGTAAGAATATGTGTCATTTATGAGATCAGACACCCGTCCCCATCAAACCCCTGCCGCCATCGCGACCGCGGGCAAAATCTCACTCTGAACTCAGTTCAAAACTTGAGAGCCCTGCAGTGGATTCTGGCCTTCATCTGTGTTTAACAGAGCGGGAGATGAGAACGCTAATGCTAATGGGGAAGCCGTCTATTCTAGCATCTCATTAACACCAACCACCCCAAGTAACACACTTCACTACATAAATTTGTTTAGCTATGAACACACTGTAAAATGTAGTTTCTTAATATGTTTTTAAAACAAGACTGCCTTTGTGAAGAACTTAATATTATTTTATAAAAAAAAAAGAGGATAATACAGTATTATAGAAAAAAGGCCACTTAAGTGTCCTTAAAAAGAGTATATTTACAGGGGTGTGCCGATACTAGTATCGGTACTGAATGGTTCCCGGGCAAATTTCAAATGGAAGTCATTAAAGCCTGTGTTATACTTTCTGCATGAGCAATCTGGACGCGTACACAGACTTCTTCCATTTCTACTTCCGAAAGTGTACGCTCTTGTAAAAAAAACATGTAAACAAACAATTGGCCAGAATTATTGCACATCTGGCTGTCTTTATATTCTTCTATTGACGGATTGCATGGGTTCGAGTAGCAATGGGCTTCTTCACACTGCCTGCATATGAGCAATTGTGCTTTTGAAGTCTACTGACCATGCGCACTTGTCCGCGCAGTCATAAAAAAATGGGAGGTACGTGGTCCGCTTAGAGCCTTCACGCACACTCTCTGATGACGATTTTTACATCACGCGCACCATAGCAGACACTAGCGGACTCGCGGACGCGGAAAGTATAACAGAGACTTAAGTAGTCGTTAGGAATGCACTTTGCAAAATGATCATTATCTTCAGCTGGGACAATGCAGCACGTGTCCGTCAGCAGATGTCGCTGTTTTACTGTCATAAATGTTTTGTTTTTTTATTATTGTTGTTAGGATAACTGTTGCAAATAAACATACACTTTATATTTTGTAAAAGTTGTAAAAATATGCTATATAATATATAAAAACTAATCTATATACAACTTTTTTTTTAATATAAACTCTATAATGTTTTTATGTCAGTGTCCATCAACGAATCTGCTGTTTTTTAAAGGCATTTACTGTAGGTACACTCTTAAGAACACACTTAAGTATACATTTAAGTACAGATTTAAGTACGGACTTAAGTATAATTCTACTACATTCAGTAGTACACTTATAACCAAAGAATACAGAATTATGAAATTATGAATAAAGACTTAAGTCCTACTTATGTTAAATTGAAAACTAAATTATAACTATAACACATTTTCATTTTATTGCAATAACACGCAATTCAGTGTCCAAAAAAATTCAGTTTGCACTTAAGTATATATATCTTTAAAGTACACCATTTCCATACTTTGTATGCTGAAATGTACTTTTTTTCCACAAAAGAAATCATCATTAGCAACCTAGCAATCTAAATGTCCTTGAAACCAGATAAACCTTGTGAAAGATAATTATGCTTGATTGTATTCAATGTGCACTTTGTGTATTTCAAATCAGAAACGTACATTTAAAAAAAGTATTTGTAGATCATATATTAATGCAATAAAAAAAGTGTACTTACTATTACTTATATGGTAACAATATATTTTAAGATGTCATTGTTACACGTTACATGTACTTACTATTATAATAACAATAAAGTATGCATAATTACATGCATGTAACCCTTTGCCAAGCCCTAATAACCATATAGTAATTACATGTAATTAATGTATAATTACACTGTAACAAATAAAATAACCTTAAAATAAAGTGTAAACAAGTATACTTTAGTGACTGTGCATTTATACACTTAAGTACACACTTAAGTACACTTCAACCTTATTTAAAAAAAAATAGAGTTATGAAATTATGAATAAAGATTAACTTAAGTATGTCAAAAAAGCATGTTAAAAATTAAAATTCAGATGATTGCAAATAACAACAACTGAGTCTGCACTCTTTTAAAAGTGTATAGTCCCATTAGCCTTTTTACATAATAAGTGTTTTAAAAGTAACCTAAATTGAGCTTAATTTTCCCAAGATAAATCTGTTGTTTATGCTTGATGGCTTTGATCGGTAAGCAACCACTCAGTAACCATCAAAAACACTCGAGCATCTGCTTAGCAATGTACTGAAAACCATTAAGTAGAACTTAGCACTAGCATAATGAGAGGCATAAAGAGGCATCCATAACACACTAGCATTGTGATTTTTACCAGCTATCACTGCTCACAATTTTAAATCCAGGATGAGGAAAGAATAGACTCACATTTGTTTGTCATTGGCTTAAGAGTGACAACATGCTTGCTAACCGTTAATCTGCAACTCATGTGTACTTTTCATGCCTAGTTATTCAACACAGCAGCTAATATAAAGTGAATAATTTGAAACTTATTTCTGTAGAAAAAAAACCCCCAAACCTGTGCTACGCGCTGCTACAGCACAATCACGCAGCATAACTTTCCCCCTGAGCGTAAAGCTGCTAATCGCCGTCAGAACAAAGCAAACACAAGAATCTCACACCACGTCTCAAGCTAGTGGCTAATAATAGCATCTCTTTCATTAGCAGGCCTGTGCAAAACTGTTCATAGTGTCATTCCAGGACCTAAAAACGGGAATTCCAGTCACCTTTAAATTCCACAGCCAGGAACTAATTGGGAATATTCCAGGAATGCAAACGTGAGAGATTTCTCAAAGCGTTTAATTAGAACTTTACCGTTTAACTAGTCAAAGACAATTAATAATAACTCAAATCACTAAAAAAAAAAAAAACTTTTGTTACCTACATTATTATTTATGTGTTGTCAATTGGCATTTTATCAGGTGTAACTAACTTACTACGCAACATTTAACAGTTATGATTTCCCATTTATTCACACACGTAATCAGACCATATCATTCAGACATCCAGACAAGGATTAACCTAAAAAAAGCCCTCATACCGAACACTATTCCAAAGCCCTGACACACACACACACACACACACAAACAAGATGTTACAGTAGGACACACACGTTTCAGAATTGGAGATGAATCACTGTTTAAAATCAACATATGAAAGCATTGCTCACACTGACTCCAAATCAACAAAGGGATATTTGGCCTTTATTCGATCTTTAATCTGATCTGCCTGCCAACAAAGTCACTCCGAACCAATCAGATCTCACCTCAATTTCATTTCCATTAGAGGCTGAAGCTTCTTGTTTTTTTCTGATGGGTCCTGCCGTTTATTCCTGCATTAATCAGACACTCCTTTAGCTTTCGATTCCTTCCTGTTTACCAAACCTCAATGAGTGTTTGATTCAGATAATAAAGGTAAAGATCATGTTTCCTGGGAAAGGCAATCCCAGTGGGAAAAAAAGTGTTTCTGGATGTTAACTAAACTAGAGTCACTGGAGAGACTTTTTTCAATGTTAATATTAGAGAAATAGAGTGTATTCAGGTTTCGCATTGACACAAGCAGGTATCATGATTAAACACCTCGTCAGCTGAGAGTCATGAGAGTCTTCATAAGCTTGCTTTAATAGGATTCAGGGCTGGATAATACCAACACAGTCATTAAAAGAAGGGCTACAGAGCTCTGAAGATTTAATTGGATGACTTCTATCACTAAAGGATTCTTAAAGGAATAGGTCACCTGAAAATTAAAATTTGCTGAAAATTGACTCACCCTTAGGCTATTCAATATGTGAATGAGTTTCATTTTTCATCAGAACAGTGTTGGAGAACATTAGCATTACATCACTTGCTCACCAGTGGATCCTCTGCAGTGAATGGGTGCCGTCAGAATGAGAGTCCAAACAGCTGATTAAAACATCACTATAATCCACACCACTCCAATCCAACAGTTAACGTGTTTGTAAGACACATTTTTAACTTCAAACCGTTGCTTCTAGCTAAAATATAGCTTTCTCCAGTGAAAAAGGCATCTCTTCTGACTAAGGAGAGAAATATGCACAGATTACAAGTGAAAACAGTCAGTGGAGATGACATTTTTTCACTGGGGGAAGCGCTATTATGGATATATCAAGTCGTATTTTGGCTAGAAGCGACGCTTCAAAGTTAAAACGCCTTAATGACAGATTAGTTTCTTACAAACACACAAAGCGTTTTACTTCACAATTTGTTAATTGGTGGACTGGAGTTATGTGGATTACTTGTGTGATGTTTTTATCAGCTGTTTGGACTCTCATTCTGACGGCACCCATTCACATCAATGGATCCATTGGTGAACAAGTGATGTAATGCTCCTTTTTTCCAAATCTGTTCTGAAGAAGAAACAAACTCATCTACATCTTGGATGGCTTGAGGGTTAGAAAACACGGTTGAATTAAACATGAAATGTTTCTCAGCTCCTTCAGATTTGACGGCTGCAGCTCCATCTGAATAAATCTCTGTTTAATCACTCCACCTTTGCCCTCCAAAGGGAACAACAACGCTGAAAATAATACACAAGACAAAATATTAACAAGCTTACGGAGAAACAAACAGAGCACCGGCGCTAAGCATCAACGCCTCTAAACACGAAAGTACTGAATATATCAGCAGCACTCTCATTTCCATAAAAACACCAAAGGCTGATGGGAAAACCGGACCAGACAAGTCCTTAATTGTCTGATTGTAATGAACAGGACTGCCAGTATTAATAATAACACTGGCTAAGAGCGAAATAACTCAAGAGAAGAGTGACCCAAGAATCTCCAAATGGCACCATTTATTACTTGTTGGCCAAATAGGTCCAGCTGCACCCTTTAATTACTTGTATTCCATATCAACGTATAATCATTGACATCTGACTAAAGGGTAACAAGATAGTTGAACCCAGTTTTACCCAATTACAATGCATCTTTGATTTGGCTAGCCCTGTCCGTTAAATTAAGACACAAAATAACTTTAAAAGCATTTGAGATGTAAGGTTACAAGCAACTCTAGCATTGCGATGTGTAAAGTTTCTTTGGGTTTTTAATGAAATCCTTTGTAAACAGGTTTCATTTGTTTTCGTTTTCCACCTCGTTAGAAAACACAATGGCAATGTCAATGTTTCGCGGGTGGAGGGTAACTAACTTACTGTGATTTACACACTGCTAAACACATTTGAACTGTTTTGTAAGTTCATAATGACAATGCTATCATAGTATACACAGTGAATTATCATTTCGGTATATTTGTTGGTATGCATTTATCATACAATATAGACTTTTTCGTCAATATTTCAGATACTTTTGTCAGCAAAAGGTTCCCTCATTTCCCCTGTTAAGCGAGAACAGGATTCCCATCGCTCGCTGTGATGTGTCCTAGGCTAGCTATTTTAAGACACGGGGAACTCTGGGGTCACACATAGGCACATGCCATTCTAGGTGTGTATCAGTTACACACACACTGCAAAGTCATACTGTCACATCCCGAGCTGACACAACCTTCGGGAATGCTACGCATGCAATCAATCAAATTGACTAGTCAATAAAAAGCGTCCCGAGATTCAACATGGCGTGATTTAATAAAGAACATTTATTGCAGAAACTTCCCAAGGATGTAACCTTGAAGAATATTCATTAGTATTTTTTACATACTTTGGAAACAAATCCATTTTTGCGTTAAAATCAAGGTATTCTTACCATCATGGGGTCTTTTCTCAATCAAACATGTACAAAGGGAAATGTGGCATGAGGTGTTACCTTACATCCTAAGCTTTAATAATGTTGACTGCATTAAAATATGAACTGAATGAATGTAGTCTAGATCCAGATTTCTCTCATGGGGAACACGTGGACACCTGAGGTTTTCTCCTGTATCTCTAGATAATCTCAGTGTTTGAACCAGGGATCACAAACGGTTCTAACTGAAAAGAAAAGATAACTTTCAAATTTAACGGTGAATTTTTTTCCAAATATATGTAAAATACAAACAACAACAACATTTTTATTGTATTCTAAATGGATATCATTAGAAATGGAGGCCACATAACTTAAAAAATACAGTGTCTACTCAGGAAATGTAAATCTAGATACATTTAAGCCGATTGTTACTCCGCTTAGATTGTGTTTTTATTTACTTTTTTACCTACTTTACTCACATTTCACTGCTGGTTATATACGCTCTATATAATTGTGTATTTGACGAATAAAAATCTTGAATCTTGATACAATTAAAGTTTTCTCAATGGGTGTTGGTTTATATGCTGTTTTGTAAACAAGAATAATTTCTATATGTCTATATTAGGGCTGCAAAAAGATTAGTCGCGATTAATCGATTCAAAATAAAAGTTAATGTTTACATAACATATGTTTATGTGTGTCAGAGTACTGTGTATATTTATTATGTACATAAATACACACACATATGTATATATTTAAAAAATGTATATGTATTGTATGCATTTGTATATAAACACTTGTATTTGATTTATATTATATATAGAAATATTTTGCATATAAATCAAACATATATTTCCTTAATAATATATGTGTGTGTGTTTATATATACATGATATATACATTACACACACATGTAGTATGTAGGCCTACACATAAACTTATTTTGAATCGATTAATCGAGACTAATCGTTTTGCAGACCTAGCCTATACTAACTTATAAATAGGGTTTTAAAAGAAGGGTGCGAAGAACATAATCTAAAAAAAACTTTTTTCCACTATAAAGAATTTTTTTGCGCAACGGAAAGCTATGGATGTAAGTTTCTTCATGTACTCACAAAAATAAAGGTTATGTATTGGTATCGATGATTTCAGCATCCATGGAACCTTTCAAGTGGACAAAAAGTTTATAGCGAAAAAATATTATTTAGATTATTGAAAGGTTCTTCACGTTCCGAAAATAAATGGTTTGTTTAAGAACTGTTCACTGAAAGGTTCTTCTGAGAACCAAAAAATGGTTATTTTATGGCATCACTGTGAAAACCCTTTTTAAACCTTTACGTGTGCACCCTAAAGTAGCAATAAAATGAGCTGTAAATAGTTTTAATTTGCTATAAATCTACATAAATATAATTAAGTGCGAAAAGCGTCACAACAGACACCAGTCTCATCTAGCTCATGTTCGGCCTGTCTTTTCTCAGCCCTGTTAGTCTGTTCCCATCTGCTTCTGGGAGAACAGAGAGTGTGAATGTGGTTGTGAGGGTCGACAGCAGGACACACGGCGCTCCGTCTGTCTACGTTCAGACGAACTGAACGAACCCCACAGGTCCAGAACAGCTGACGGGAGGATGGAGAAACGACACCAACTCCATTTTTATTTGTCACTCACAGGCTCTCTCTCTCTAATTTCTGCCTCTATCTCTTCGCATCTCGCTTTAATTACGCCCTCGTTCGCTGTTTTAACACAACGTGAGTTTCAAAGCTCATTTGTGTTTAGCTGTTCTGCAAGCGCACAATTCAGTTTAGTGATGCTAACTGCACACTTGAAACCTTCAAATCTTCTTTTAAACTGCATGATTATTCCATTTCAACACTATTCAAAAGAATTAACACAAAATGATTATGAAATCTACCTCGGTTACAAATTGCTTTGGATAAAAGTACAACAAACACACACACACAAAAAAAAAACTAAAGTGAATCAATCAACCAGTCAAACATCTATCCAAGCCATACTGAACAATACTCAAAGTGCACTTAAATGCACATGTATCTGGATATGTTGCATATATACAACAAATAACTAATTTGATGAATTACTGCTGCAATAATTATTAGGAAAATACTTTTTTTATTATAAGTGCTATTAGTGCTAAAAATATAGTATTTCAGCACATTTACAGAAGAGATAAACTCAATTGTTAGTCATTTGTAAATAAGATGCAAAGATCTGTTCTAAAAGTCTACTTGCGAAATTGTTTTAAAAATTAGATTTCACCTGATTCGCCTCTTTAAAAATAAAAAGTGGCAAAAAAATAATTACCTAAATCATGCAATTATACAGTATAGCGTGAAAATAAAAGAGGCATTTTCATGCTAAAAAAAACATAACAATTACTTCGTTATAATGTTATTGTACTGCATTCAATTCGGAGGTGAACTGATTGGTGAGTCGTTTGCAGGTTTTCGCAGATATAGCTACTACTTGTGAAAATGAACTTTCAGTCATTAAAATACACATTTTAGATCATATTTAATTTCCTTTTATGAAAACAAAGCTACGAGAGGCAGAATTCAACATAAACCATGTAAATGGCACAATGTTTTCAACGTAAAATGACACTGACTTTATAGTAATACGTACACCATTTCAGCACATTTTCCCACAGAGATTAACTGAGTTGTGAGTCGTTCGTAAATGAGACGTATGGGTTTGCGCTAAAATACTACTTGCGATACTGCTTTGCAAATTCACACATCATGAGTCTGCATCTTGATTAAACCATTTTAGACGTTCTAGATCATATTTTACCTGAATGAAAATGAGGCTATGAGAGGCAGAACTCAACGTACTGTTTTTGTCAAATAAATACGGCATCTACTCTGAGGTCTAGAGTTGAAATACACTGCGTTTCGGTCCAAATAGCCCAGATTTGGGTCAGGCACTGGATCACTGTGCCGAGTGGGATTACAGACGGACAGAGAGCTAAACAACCACTGGTTGGTTGTGAATGTGCCACACTGCATTACTGAATCTCCAGTGAGCACAGAAGGAAATGTGATGGAGACGGTTACCTACTAACACAAACCCAGTGTTTTGTTCCCAGATTCCTGGGAAGAAACACATCTTCAGATTCAAAACACAGAGTGCAATATGTTGATTTAGAAAGGTTTATTTCTGGAATTTCCCATTATGCATCATTATTGTCTGACTATATGAGAGTCGCCATTCGATAGTCGTTCAAAGATCAAAAAATAATGCAATCTATGCACACTACTATGAACCTGAAAATATTGCATAGGACTCAATCAAGAAAAACCACTCACTGCAAAATGCCTCCAAATAGGCTAATCATCAAATATTCACATCGCTATGGGTTTTTATTTTTATCCTAATTCCTAAACGCTTGACATTTCTTGAATACTTGGTTGTATTCTAGTCAAAATCACATGAGATTTTAAATTGATATCTGAGGTCAAATTGGCTTAATGAATCGTGTCGAATGTACAGTAATTCATCACTTGGCAATCACATCAAATAGAACATGTGCTCAATTACTTAGCACATTTTTTTCCCCATTTCTTCTGAATTATTAATGATAAAATGGAATATTTATCTAATTCTTAACAGATAACTTCTTCAGGCCACTGCCTTTCTTGGCCTACAAAAGTAGTGCAAAAACACTTGAGAATATCTTGCATTAGCTAGTCATCAACAAACATTCAGAAATGTACGTATGCAGATATAGGCTATAAATCAGTCCCAGCCTTACTCTATTTATCGGATTTGCCAACGTTTGCAATGTTAGTAGCATCAAGTCTTTTAAAGCCAGTTTTTAATTGTTGCATCACATAATTAAGAAATCCTCCTTTAACTGACAAGAATAACTTACAAAAACTGTGCTTGGACGCTTCACTTGTCAGTCAGACCATCTCTTCCTGTCTATGTCTATTCAAGAAATGTTAATAGTAGTTACCTAACGTTCTTATACACATTTCTGAAAGTTATATTATAAAGTGTTACTATTAATGCTTATAATACTAATCAGTTATTACACACAGAAACTCCATTGGTAGCGGGGCGGTGCCATCATGTCACAGTTAACCGTCACTCTCTATGACTTTCAACAGACAGAAACCATCACATTCTTTACTAAAGATGAGACACAGAGGTTTCTTCATATGACAGAGATGAAGGTCACTGCATCCCTAATAAACCTGTTACATTTCTAGAGCCTGCCCATATTTGGACATTAATATTCCATTTAGAACTTAAATGCTTGTGTGTTCAGATTCAGTCAGTCATATTCAGCAAATGTGCATGTTTGGACATTAACTTTAAATTTATGGTCCATCGTATTCAGCATATGTCTATATGTTGGCATTAATCTTAAAATTATATTGAATAGTGTCCGAGATATGCTCATATTTGAACAATTATCCTCAATTAGCAATTTAAAATGTTGTGTATGTGTCTATTTTTGGACATTAATGTTATTAATCAGGAATAATGTTCTTATTTAAACATTAATTAATGGTGATGGATAATGACCAACATCATCATGAACATCTCGTTTCGCGTTTTTGGAAATTTTTTCGTCATTTGCCTTGGAATGCATATTGTTTATCATATTCTTGATTAGAATCATTATTATTATTATATATAATAATATTCGTGTTTCTAATAGCCTCGGAGGGGTCCAGCCCTGCCGTGATGGAGATGTACTTGTTTTCCAGTGGCGCAATATTGCAACAAACGATTTATTATGATAACAAATCAATTTATATGTTTGATAACATGCCGCGGAAACATTAAAAGCTCAAAAACGCTAATGAATGGGGGTCACTCACCCAGAACACGAAGGAATAGACGATGAGGAGAGTTTTGAGGCAGGTTATGACTGGTTTGGTCTCCATTCTCCTTGATGCCATGAGCGCAGTGGATTTGTGCTGCTGTGATTCTCCACTGCGCCTCCGCCGCTGCGCTCCAGTCACTCTAGACGCGCCTGGCCAATCAGAGGGCGAGATACACCGCGAAGGACCCGCCCCGCTCCGTCAGTCTCCCTGCTGCCCAATCAGCGGAAGAAAGGAGGGACGTTTAAACCCCGCCCACGAGACGCGACGCCCTCTGCTGGACGTCACATGACAGTGACGACAGTTGCGCTAAAGGTGAGGATTGCGTCAGTGAAAAAGTGAAGTGATGAAAAAATGAAACCTGTAAAAAAAAAAAAAAAAGTATAATAGGTATATTGTTTTTTTGGCCAAAAATGTATCTTTTTTTTTTTTGGTGGGGTAGGGTGGGTGGGGGTTGGAAGCATTGTTATAGGATATAAAATGTCAAATTTGCTCATTATATTTAACTTTTGATATAAATAAAATAAAAAAATAACTTCTTACACTTAATAATTAGCATTTGTTTAATTTAATTGCCATTTGTTAGTCTCTGTCCTTGCTTGACTTTTTATACAAATGATTATAGGCTACATAAATTACAAAACTAATAAAACTCTCATAATGTAAAACCTTGGTGTCATAAATCAAAATAGTTTATTGGGTTGATTCATAATTTTATTTATATATATATATATATATGTCTGTTCTTGCTCGACTTTACATAAAATGAATTGAAAATGAAATACAGTTTTAGGTTTATTGAAAACTATTAAAGCTGTGATTCTCTTCTATATTAGATGTCTGATGATAAGTTGTAAATGTAATAAATCACAAAAATGTTAAGCAACAAAAATCTGATATTGTGTGTGATATATGTGTGTGTGTGTGTGTGTGTGTGTATATATATATATATATATATATACACATGCATATAGATGGATGGATGGATAGATAGACAACAGTAGCCTAATTAAAATATTATAGTATTGATTATTATTTATAACCGTGTTAAAAAAAGTTTCAAATGATTAAAGTTCGAGATTACACAAAAAACAATGGTTAAATTAACCTAAACAAGCTCATTACTTCCCAGTCAACGCAGCATCCTCTCTCTCTCTCTCTCTCTCTCTCTTTCTCTCAGTAGAAACCTCATGTGATCCTTCAGTCTAGTGTGAAATAAGTTCACAGTTCAGCTCCAGTTTTAGCACACAGCCATGTTATTTTTGGCACTCCAATTTTGCAACCCATCGAGGAGCCAGTGTAGTGAGATTCAGCTCTCAGCAATTACAGCCGGCCGATGGAGGCGAGCACAACCACAACACAGCTGCTGAAGAACACGCACTCACCACGGGTTTGACGCCACTGAATATGATAAATACATATATAGAGGAAAATACTTACAGCATTTTAAAGTGTGGTCACATGGTCTAAACAGAAGCGAGATATTGCGTGATATTAACCCCTTTCACACAGAAATACAGGTGATGAGTAAAATTAGTTAACGACAAAAATGCGCTTTTGGCATGCAGGCAACTCTCCAACTTTTTACTGGTTAAGCACAATTTAGCTACACCTCAGTTTCAAAATACCGGTAGACTGATAGAGACCCTCACAGAAACCTCTCCTGCCTCATTCTTATCAGAAACTGAGACACAAAATAATTTGCAACTTCGTAAATAATGATAGCGGATAATGAAATTCATGTTATTAAAGATCATATCATTTTATTTGCAGAGTCTGGTAATCCCAGGAAAGTACCCAGTCAGGCCAGTCTCTTAAACCACATCGTAATGGTCTTCTCGATCAATAATATTAATATTAATTTCTTAGCTTCACAGCCATAAACACATTTTTTTAAATCTTATACAATTTTGAAGCCTTTATTGTTACTCAACTCTACAGCTGTGCAGCAAAATTCACGTTATTAAAGGATCGCTTTTCATCAAGGAATGTGCCGAAAATGTGTCTCCTGGTGAAAAACAAAGACTTTTAAAGATGAAGATGACTGTTATAACCAGGAGATGGCAGCAGAGGATCACTCATTGACTGCCATTTCAATTAGTAAGAATTGTGAATTTAAAAGTTGCAATTCCATTTTTTATTCGACTGCAGAGAGTCCCCATCGTACGGATTCCTATCCACATTTTTCCTGATGTAAAAATGGGTGCCGCCATTTGTAAAGCGGCTAATGAAACGGAAGTCTTACTAATAGGGAAAAAGGAAAAAGGTGACTGATAATGTGACATGCCTTTAGACTCCCTGAAGATGTGTTTAACAGTATGTCGACTGTTTGCTCAAGATCAGTGTTTGAGGTGTGACTGCTTTATCTTATAAACCTGTGTGTGTGTGTGTGTGTGTGTGTGTTGGTTCTTAGTCTATCAGCATTTCACCAGGTGTGTACCGCTGAGTCAGTTTTATGATGAAGAACAAACATTCAACCACACTGTATGAGGAAAGACTTTGACCAAAAGACAAAATGCCATTGCTTTCACTTTGTCGTCAGTCTTTTAGGATATTAAAAGTGTCAGTAATGTCACAGTTATGGAGTGGATTTAGCTTTTTATCCGCAGTAAAGTTATCCAGACCACATTTGATTCAACTTGATATCAGCATGGACTCTTTTGTAAATAAAAATCAATGGCAGTGAAATGTGGTTTGGTACCATTAAAGAGCAAGAAATCGAAACATCTTTGTTTTGGGATATACTGGTTAAGTGTTTTTAGCACGCTTCTTGTTGGTAATGTCAGGACATTGTTGGTTGGCAATGTCAATAACTACACAAATTCAGCATAAGACTAGGCCTTTTACTAGACCTGTTATTTACTAAGAAGTACAGAAGCTAAACATCGTCCTCTACTGTTTAAAAGTGGCACAAACCTTTATTTTCAGACATTCATTTGAACTTATAAGCATTAAATATTTAACTAAACCTATATTAATAATATTGTATATACAATACTGTACTTAAAAAGTTAAATTATGAAAATATATTTATTATATGAAGAGTATAAGATAACAGATAACGCAGTTTTTTAAAATTTTCAAAAACCATGTTTGTTCATCGTGCATTTCAACTAATCTCAAACTGTGGTAGCTTATCTTGAATAAGTAAAAAAAAAAATAAAATAAAAAAATACCGAGACATGATAACATAAACATGATTTTTGAAAATGCTAAAAATATCAGTTATATATGTATATATATACACATATACACTAATAAGGTGTCAAATGTGAATATAGATTTTTTTTATTAATACACATTAGAATGTTTGAAGTACAGTAATTACAAAATTATCCAAGAAAATATTTCAAGCATAGTCATTGTAGATCAAATCAGTTTAATGTCGAAAGAGACATTTCAGTGTTTGTTGTTTAATCTTTGTCAGTCCAAACATGTGTGTACTAATAGAGATCCGGTTTCATCTACAAACAATAAATGTAAACATACTGAACTTATAAAAGTACTACAACAAACTAGAGAGAAAGAGAATCATCGTGATCATATTTTACGTTTTGAGAGACCAGTCTGACTTCTAGTGCTTTTGAACCCAAAATGCTTCCGATTAGATTTTTTTAGTGTTGAGAATAAGTGCATGTTCATAAAATTACAAGGGATTCAGTTTAATACACACACAAAAAAATTACCTAAAAATAGTTTTAAGTGCAAAAGCATCATTTGGTCATCATGTACACAAACTTTATGTAACTTTGTTCCCCATCAGTTTTCATCAAAGTCTCTCTTCCTGAGTGCTGATTGGTCAAAGGTGTGCACAGGATATTTCATTCGACCAATCATCAGAGGGTTTGAGGTATTCAGAGTGCTGATTGGCTCAAAGCCATGTGATCAGTTCTTGCCTGTGATTGGCTGTTATAATTGTTGTTGGTAGTGACTGATACTTGTCAGAAGTAGCAGAGCCTCGTCTACTCTGTCTGTATGTCGGAAACCAGGAAGATCAGCCGTCAACAAAACCTTCAATACTGACGGCTGCGAGAGACATACAGAGAGAAGAAACTTTACCTTTATATATAGATTACTGAGCTTAATTTTAGAAATGGCTTTGATCTGAAACCCTACCTTGAGTCCAGCGAAGATCATGGACACTCCTCTCAGCTGGATCTGTTTGAGCAGTTCAGTGAGCTCATGGACCACAGTGAAGTCTAGAGAGCTGACGTGAGAACAGTCCAGAACCAGACAGCGCGGAGGAGACGCTGACAGACCACAGACACCAGACCGTGAGCACTCAGTGAGAGCGTGTGTGTGTGTGTGTCCGTGTGTGTGTGTGTCTCACCGTGAAGGGCGTGTTTGAACACCAGTCTGCTGAGATGCTCCGTCACGGGGAAGTTCAGCCCACTGTCCGGCTCCAGAAGCAGCACGCCGTCGTCACACACCTGAACACACACACACACACACAAACCTCACGGACTGCTGCTGCATCTCCGTCACTTTATAAACATCACTCTTCAGTTCATGTTTAATTGTAAAGACATGATAGTATTCTATTAGTATATTAGTAGTATATAGTATTTAAAGTATTTTCCTCCTAAAACAACAGATTCGTATTTTTAAAGAATCATTACTTTAATTCTAGAACTTTTTGGATATACAAATTTATAAATATTTTATTGTAATATTTCTTTATAATTGATTAATATGCAAAAAAAAAATGCGTGTGTGTTATATTTTAGGAATTTAAATATTATTTTTAATTAAAATATAATGTTAAATGTCTTTTAAAAGTTTCAAAAAGTAACTAAAATGCATTTACTTTTTTTCTATGCAAACATTTATATTTTATTTAATATTTATTTATTTAAATATATTTATATAAGTTAGAGAGATATTTTTAGTTACCTGATATGTATATACTAGTTATATTTAATATTTACATATTTTTTTATATTTTGTATTATTTACAAGTGCATTTATCTTTTTTCTACACAAAATATATAATATATTTATATTAAAAATAAAAATTAATTATATACAATAAATGTTTTAGGTAATATTTATATTTTTAAACATTTATATTTATATTAGATATGTATATATGTATATGTAATTGTAAATATGAAATATGTAAAATATGTAATGGATATGTAAAATATATATATACATTATATATACATAATAGTGCTGTCAAATGATTAATCGCTTCCAAAATAAACGTTTTTGTTTACATGATATATGTGTGTGTACTCTGTATATTTATACACACAAATGCATGTATATATTTAAGATAAATGTTACATTTATATATTAAATATATTTACATATATTATAAATATTATGAATAAAATATTCATTCGTAAATACATGTAAATATTTTCAAAATATATGCTGTATGTGTGCGGATTTATATATACAGAATAAATATACACAGTACACATGCTATATGTTATGTAAACAAAAACTTTTATTTTAGATGCGATTAATCGCGATTAATTATTTGATAGCACTAAAACACACACACACATACATTATATATATATATATATAGTATAAAACATTACTAACATTACTAACATTCCAATCATAAAACGATTAAATTATTTAAATGATTTTTTTGACATTTTGTACATTGTCAAACAGAAAGTGGATTTCTAGAATAAAAGTCCTTCATTCACAGGCCGAATCTAACATATTCAGCTATTTCATAAAAAAAAAACTCACCTTCACTTTGGGTCTGGCCACGATATACAACAGCATGAATCCCGAAACAACCACACCTCCCACAATGCCATACTGCACCTCCCAGAAACTGACCACAAACGTGACCAAGAACGGCAGCAGATCGAGTCCTGAGGTAAACAGTGTGATTTTAAAGCAAACAAAACACTTCAATAGTTCAAATCTGTGCCGTAAAGTCTCACTCTTGACTCTCCAGAGCTGGAGCGGCACTCTGAAGTCCATCATGGGACAGACGGCGCAGATGATGACGGCAGCGAGGGACGCTTTAGGGATGTAGAAGAAGAGTGGCATGAGGAACGCCAGCGACAGCAGCACTATCACACCTGCCCAGAAACACACACCTTCAGACGCTGTCCACAGTTTAAAAGTCAACCTGATCGCAGAGAGTGTGTGCTACCTGTGACGATCCCTCCAGCGGGCGAACACACTCCGGTTTGAGAGTTCACCGCGGTTCTGTCAGAAAACACCACATCAAGACACTGGCTTAGCGAAGAGCTAGCCAACAAATACTTTAGCATTAGCGCTTAGCTTGCAGACAGACCTTCCGAAGCTGCCCGTGACGGGATACGCCGACACAAACGAGCCCATGATGTTGGTGAGACCTGCAAAAACAACATTACAATGAGAAACCGACCGATTTACGCTTGTGATAAAACATCGTAAAGGAAGAGAATCTCTCACCGATGGCAAAGAGCTCTTGGTTAGCATCAATTCGGTAGTTATTCTTGCTAGCTGCATGGAGAAAAGAAAAAAGTGTTAAATGTGTCTAAACAACATCTGACACAGAAGTAAGGACAGTTTGAAGCTCTTACCGAAAGCCTTCGCAATAGCGATGCTCTCTAAGACGCCCATTAACGGAATAACGGCCAGACCGCCGCCTAAATCCTGAGAAAACACACCCGATTGGTCATTAATGATCAATATTCTGTTAGATACTCTACTTACAATCTCTCAAATGTCACATATACTTTACTAATACCATAGTTTACTATTCTGAAATGTGGTATTACATGACAGCTCAACTTTCTGGGATCCAAGTACCACAAGGGGGCGCATAAAAAAAATATATTTACTATTTTATCATATATAGAATAATAAATTATAGAATTATATATATATATATATATATATATATATATATATATATATATATATATATATATATATATATATATATATATATATATATATAAAATTCTATAATTTATTATTCTATTAATAGAATAATGACCCTAGTTTTTAAGATTAATGAATAAAAACTTATTTTATTATTATTATTTTAAAGGTTTATACATCTGACGTTATTAGTGCATAGAAAAAAAAGTAATAATTTTCGAAAATATATTTAATTGTTTTTGGCATTAGTGCAATGATGGAACAGCTTTTAAAAAATATATACATTATGTTCATAAATATTAAAATATAATATTATCTTTATAATACAATATAATAATCATCATAATTTACGTTTTTTTTTTATTTAATATTTATATTGTCTTTATATTTAGATAATTTTATCTGAATTTTATTTTATAAACTACACTTAATTTCACATTAAATAGTGAAAGAAAAATACTCTTTGTGTAATATTTTCCAAACAACAGAATAATAATGATTGAATGCATTTATATTATATATATTATATAAATGCATTACAATCATTATTATTCTCAATCATTAAATTATTCTCAATTTTCAATATTTTATACAACAATGGTAAAATGTTTCAGATGCCTTTAATAATTAACATTCTTATTTTTTTTACATATAATTATATTAATATAACTGCAGTATATGTCAAATAATCTTGATTTTTTTTTAATTACATCACTACACAATTTTTTTATAATTTCATCTATTTTAATGTATTTAATTTTATTTCTATACATTTCTATACAATATACACATAAACATTATTTTAGGTTTTATTTATATTTAATTAATATAAAAGAAAATACAATATATATATATATATATATATATATATATATATATATATATATATATATATATATATATATCAATAATTTTAAATGTTTTTAAGTGCCTCAAATAATTTATATATTTAAATTAAATGTAGTTTATTATAGCATTTTTATATATATAAAAAAATATATCCTGATAACAAATTTCTTAATATAACTCATCAGTAGGCTATTTGATTCTCTGGAGGCCGTTCTTTTAGATGGAGATAAAAAATATGAAAGATTTGTATCAAAAACGACACACCTTCACGATGTCACTGAAAGTAATCAGCGTGCCATTGGCTACAGTCTCTGAAAGGGGCGGGGCTTTGAAAGGAGGCAGTCCTTGGGCAGTTTTCCCGGTGAGGCTGAAGACATGGTGTCCGGTGACCTCAGCAGAATACGCAACAGCCGTCGCTGCGATGACCACCAGAGCGTTCCTGACTGCCACACAAGAAGATCGTACGTAAAAATCTGTCAGTTACACTTACAGGTTGACAAGAGCTTCTGAGCACCCACCAGTGGCTAAACTCCACACCAGCCCACGGGCCGACCGGATGAAGAGAGGAGACTCGTCTGGAGACGAAGCCAGAGAAGTCTTCATCAGCGTCAACATGAGCAGGAAGAACAGACAGCACAGACCCAGAATCAGATCTCCGACTCTGAGAACACAGTTGATTGAGATACGCACTCAGACAAGATGGTTTAACACCACTGTTCATCGGTCAGACATCATATATATGTGTGTGTGTGTGTGTGTGTGTGTGCTCACCTGGCCTCAGGGATCTTGTGGAAGGTGTAGTAAACCTGTAAGAAGAACTGCTGTGGGATCCCCTTCAGACCCAGAATATTCTGCACAACAAATGAAGCGGATTGACTCCTCACAGATCGTAAAGGACATTTAAGAAGCATGCAATGAAATGAGGAGAGGCGTAAGTGATTGTTCTAGCGTGAGACTCTGACCTTGACCTGACCGAAGCCGATGGTGACAGCAGCAGCACAGGTGAAGCCTTTAATTACTGGATATGAGATGAAGTCCAGGAGGAAACCTGATGAACAAACAGAGTGAAAATCAACATCAGATCAGCTGATTCGCACACACACACACACACACATTTTTCTTAAAATCTTTTAAAAAGTAATAAAAAACACATATAAATGCATATAATAATAATAATAATAATAATAATTGCTATTATAAATAATAATTAGTATTATTACTATTATAATTAACTAATAATAATTATTATTAGGATTATTATTATCATTTAATAATAATAATAATAACATGATAATTTTAAAAAGAACATTTTAAATATATTACTATTTATGAAAACACAAATGCTAAATTTAGCTTGTTTGGATTATTAAATGGATTATTTAATTTATGCATGAATTCACATTTCCTCATAATTTTTTTTTTTAATTGTTGCAACAACAACAACAATATTAAAAACAATATTTATAATTTTATTTCACAGTTGGAAAACAAATATATTCACTTTTTGGATAAATATTATTTTCTGTTTATTTATTTGTTTCTATGTTTATTTTATTATGAACTACATTTAACAACTGCTCCAACTGTATTATTAATACATATTTAAAATATAAAATATTAATTGATATATGAATGTTTATGAAAACGCTTTTTTTGTACTAATTAAATATTAGTTTATTATTATTGATTATAAAAAAATAAAAAATAAAAAACAGCTAAGTTCGTTCTCGGGAAAATATTTATCTGTTATACTCGGTCACTTCCACAACCTCAGTTGCCACATTTTTAAAACCTGTTGCTACATTTTGGTGTGCGGCTTCACAGTCATGTACAGGAAGTTGCACAGGAAGTAATCGAATCTAATATTTACGTGTCAGAAAAAAACCCACAAACTTCCTGTTTTCAAGACGGCCCTGATTTACATGCGGCCGAGACTACTTTCACTTCTTGATGACAACACTTCAGTCAAAGTTTATGTAAACTTCGGCGTTTAAATAATCTTAGAATGTTAACAAATAATATTTTCATAGTAAAAACATAGATATCTTTAAAAGTTTATTCTCAGTTCACTTGATGTTTCTACCGTTAACTAAAACTACTTAGACAAAAAAAAAAATGACTAGAACTGAAATAAATTAAAAGCTGTTTATAAATATTTTAAACAAGAATTATTAAAACGTCCATAAAGATGACTATCTACCTCAAATTTTTATGAATCACACACAAAAATATGACCTAAATAATAACATCAAAGAGATAGTTCTCCCAAAAATTTAAATTCTGTCATTAATATCTCACCCTCATGTCGTTACAAACCTGTAAGACTTTTGTTCCTCTTCAAAATGCGAATTAAGATATTTTTGATGAAATCCGAGAGCTTTATGACCCTGCAGCAATACAACTGATGTCACATGCACTATTTTAATGATGTTCTTACTACCTTTCTGAGCCTTGAACGAGTCAGTTGCTAAGCTCTCGGATTAAATCAAAAATACCAAAACTTGTGTTTTGAAAATGAACAAAGGTCTTACAGGTTTGGAACGACACAAGGGGTGTGTAATTAATGACAGAAACTATCCCTTTAAGCCCATTTTCATCTCACCCAGTCTGAGCAGAGCCATTCCCGTCTGGATGATGCCGCACAGCAGTGTGAGCACCACCGCAAACACAGGATCTCCTCCGATATACGCTGAACACAGCAGGGACATGATGGCAGTCGGGCCCAGCGTGATGTCTTTAGATGTCCCAAATACACAATAGATGAAACCACCCATGAAGGCAGAATACAGGCCATACTGGAAAAACAAACAAACCTTGTGTCAAGAAAACCCTCCTCAGTCTCAGTCTCTGGAGGACTGTGAATGTTCGTACCTGCACAGGTAAACCAGCCACTTCTGCGTAGGCCAGAGCCTGAGGAACTGTGGTCAAACCCACCGTCAGACCCGCGATCAGGTCCATCTTCAGCCAGGTCAGGTTATACCTGGGCATCCAGGTGAGTATGGGAAAATAGGAGCGCAGGGCGGCATACCAGGGGATATCTGTCACCCACTCCATCAGAAGATCCCAGATCTGCTGACCTTCAGCTCCAACAAAACACCATCAGTTAAGGATCAAGAAAAGAGCTGTAGTGCTTCATCCAGGATGTTGAACGCCGCTCGGATGGTGTGGACAAACAATGATGTGGCAGGGTTCACGGGAAGGGTGGAGCTATCAAGCTCTTCTTAGCTGTGTGCTAGTCAAAGGGTTTCTTCTTGTTTTTGGAAAGTCCATCTGTGGAGAATTCAACACCACTAGTTAGTAAAACCAACCTGAACTACAAGACAGCGTGATAGCCTGCTATAAAACACATGATCACCAGATGCAAACACTGCTGATGTAATGTGAATCATACAGTAATAAAAACATATGGTTGTTCATCCTGTTTTTTATTAGTAGTACTTAAATCAGCATACATTTAAACAGCAGTAAAAAAATTACTTTATGTATAAATATATTCAAATAAAAATAATATTATTTTTATTTAGTTATTATTATTTGCATTTGCATTACAGAAAAAAATACCTCTGTAATGAGATGCAAAATGCAAAGAATAAAAATAATTTTGGCTGTAAAAAATACCCTTAAAATGTATAAAATTACAAATTCTAGCATAAATATATTGTCATTACCAATAATGCATTATTACATGCGGTTGTATCTATGTTTTACATTCAAGTAGCAAGATTTTATTGATTCATTTTTTTTAACACACTTGTAAAAATATATTCCATTATATATATATATATATATATATATATATATATATATATATATATATATATATATATATATATATATTGCATTTCAATAACAATATACAAATTGCTAAATTAGAAAGAAAGAAAGAAAGAAAGAAAGAAAGAAAGAAAGAAAGAAAGAAAGAAAGAAAGAAAGAAAGCAAGCAAGCATCGCAATGGTCCTAAAATACAGTTAAAACTGATTAGGTAAGACTTTTGACATGAATCATATGACATTTTAAAAGGATCTCATGATCTGAAAACCCAGTGCAATGCAAATCGAAGAAGAGCATTTGTAAAAAAAAAAAAAGAAAAAAAAAAAAAAAAAAAAACATACTAAATATAATAATAATAATAATAATAATAATAATAATAATAATAATAATAATATCAGTTAGATAATAGTATTTACAAACCGAACTGAAAGTTGAGATCAGTGATAAGAGGCACAATGTGAAATCAAGTTAAAGATCAAACCTCAGAGATGCCTTTGAGCCTCGCGCTTCATCGGAGTTCAAACATTCCGCTGCAGTGATCTCTTTATTTACATCAAACCACAGATAAACAATGAAACATTTGAGGAATCAAAGCGACTCCAGCGGGTCTCGCGCTCTGTTTGACATGAGACTCAACAACAGCCCTTCTGCTGGCGTCAGCGGCGACGCGCGACGCGATTGGCCGAGGCGTCGCGTCAGCTGACCGTGGTCATGTGATGGATTCACTCACATGATGGCGGAAGTTTGTCTCGCTGAGTGTAAACAAAGTACAAACTTTCCCGTTAGCTTTACTAACATTTCTGCATCAGAAGTTGGTTTTCCACCTGCCAGAAAACGTTATTAGAAGAAGAAGTAGAAACGTCTCTGAAGCCAAATGACACTAAAATGTGGCTCGTGTGGACTTTGTTGTGTCTTCTGATTTGTTGAGAGTGCAGAAGAAGAAACGTGCTTTTCATCATCGGTGTGTAATAAAACACGATCATGTTTTTTTTTTTTTTTTTTTTTTTTGCCACTACTGATTTGACAAAATAACTAGTTTATGCAGCAATGTCTGTGTTGTTGCATTTATCTTTGTGTTGTTTTAACGTTGTTTTGCTGTTATGGTTTATTAAGTTTGTATTGATGTTTGTAGTGTTATGTTTAATTAACGTTGTTTTGAGGTTTATACTGTTATGTTGTATTGATTTTTATATTGTTATGGTTAATCAACGTTGTTTTGATGCTTATATTATGTTGTATTGATGTTTGTATTGTTATGTTTAATTAATGTTGTTTTGATGTTTGTATTATGTTGCTTTGAAGCTTGTATTGTTATGTTGTATTAACATTGTTTTGATGCTTGTATTGTTATGTTGTATTGATGCTTGTATTGTTATGTTGTATTAATGTTGTGTTTATGTTGTGTTGTACAACGCAGCTGATGATGGTTTACAACAACACTGTGGTCCAGACCCCTCATCTCCGAGCTTCTGTTTTAGATGAGATGAGAGTGCAGCTATCTTATGACTATAAACAGAATGACTCCTTGTTAACAACATTATATATATATATATCCAGTATTGAGGAAAAAAACAGCTTATGATTTGTTACTGGAAGCATGAACTAGTAAAACTTGGAAAATTTTGGAGTCATACTGAATTCATGATTGCTGTTTTTGGGAAAGGTATCATTGGGAAAAAACATGTGGGTCCAGGGCCTGTGTACCCGTTTGATTTCGTCTACACAGAAGAGACTGATTCCATTCTTCAGATGGGTCGGAATATCACCAAGATCAAGCTCCTAGTCCGTAAGTTCTTCCGAAGCCAGAAAGAAAAGAGGAGTGAGACAGAAGAGGAACGGCCGTTCTTTCTCTACGTGGCATTCCATAATCCTCACAACTGTGGCAATTCCCAGCCTCAGTATGGAATGTTCTGTGAAAAGTTTGGGAATGGGGAGAATTCCGGATTGGGAGCCAAAGTATTACTCTCCAGATCAGGTCAAGGTGAGCCTGTTTTAATAAAGAAAAATTTAAACGGTCATAAGTTGAGTTTCCTAACCATCAAGTTTCTTCATATTTGACTAGGTAGCGTACTTTATTCCAGACCCTTCTGCAGCGAGGGCGGATATTGCGGCCTAATACACAACGGTCAGCCGGCTGGAACAAGGTTATATATTTTACACCACTCACAGTAATATTGAAATGTTTGCTTGCATAGATCTTTACAAATCTTCTGCTTGATTTCGAAGGTGTCGGTCTGGTTTTTCAAGAACTATGGGATGTGGGATATGAAATTGACACTCTGGTGATCTACAGCTCAGATAACGGAATTCCGTTTCCCAATGGTGGCACAAACCTGTACGGCTCAGGTGTGAAGGAACCCATGCTGGTCTCCTCACCTGAACACCAGCAGCGTTGGGGGCAGGTTAGCCAGTCTTACGTCACTCTGCTGGGTAAGAGCCAATCAATAGCTTGATCAGTTGATATCAGGAACATGTGAAGAAGGTAAACTAATGTGCACAGCTCATAGACTCTCATGGGCATTGAGAGTTGTGCTATAACTACTTTTAACCACTAGGTGGTGCTGTACGCCTGTGTTTAAGAAAACTCTGCACCTCGAGCACTTGTTTCTGTGATTGAGGTCAGAGTATAGAAATACTGTTACTGACTGGCAGATTTAAGAAAACATCAGTACGATAATTGTTTGTATCGGAAGATATTTGTACTACACTTTTTTTATATATACAAATAGCCAAATATTCATATCACTCTAAAACACAACATTTCCGATGAAACTCATTTATGTATTTTAGACCAAATGAGTTTTTGTACAATTTAGAAAAACTACATCTCACTATTACACCATTTTGCTCTTGTTTCTTTTTTTCGAGTCTAGAAAATAATACATATATATTTTTTTTTACTGTACGACAAATTGTTACCAGCAAAGCATATGTGAATGATGAATAGCAAGTTTTCCATACAAATATTTGTTTCCTGACAAATGACTGCCAATTAAACAAAATTTTAATTGTTTATACAATATAAAAAGGTGTCTTTCATTGTTGCACCTTTTCGCACTAGATTCTTTGTCTGCGATCACATTTTATATATACTCGAATTATTGCCAGTGTAACATTTTATGTTTTTACAAATCACAAGTTGTTCACATGATATTATAAAATGGCATACCTCATTATTGCACATTTTTGTGCAAGATGCTATGTTTAAGGTTACATTTCAATATTTACTCAAACTATTGCCAATTAAATTGTTACCAACATAGTGTCTGTGTACAACAAAGTTTTTTGTACAGATGTAGAAATAATTAAATGGCATCTCTCTATTACACCTTATTGCATTCGTTTCTGTGTTTCAAGTCTAGATAATAGCACGGATATATATTCTACTGTACGACAAATTGCATAGAAAATGTGTATAACAATTTCCTTTTCTATGAATCGGATGTTCATACAATATTCCGAAATGGCTTCCTTTCATTAGCGCACATTTTCATGCTGGTTCTGTGTTTGAGGTCACATTTTTGTATTTACATAAATTATTACCAGTGCAACATTTTATATTTGTACAAATCGCAAGTTATTCGTACAACATAAAAGAATAGCATCCCTCACTATTACAAATTTTCGCAATTGGTTCTAAGTCCATATTTTTTATTTACTGAAAGTCAATATAATATTGTCAATTGTTGTCAATATAATAACCTTCTTTTTCTATTTCTATGAATCAAAAGTTATTCATTCGATATTATAAAATGGCGTCCCTCATTATTGCACCTTTTCGCACTTGATTCTATGTTTAAGGTCATATCTTTCTATTTACTCACAGATTATCGGCAGTTTAACAACATTTTCTTGTGAGTTAATTGTATGTCACTTTAAAACAGCCTCTCTCACATATTCCCCAGACATCACTCCCACCGTACTGGACTGGTTTTCTTTGCCATATCCATCATACAGTCTCTCAGGGTCAGGTTTCAGGTCAGTCTCTTCTCCCAGCCCTGATCTCAGAACCGTCCTGGGTCACCGTCTATGCCAGCCAGAGTCTCCACCAGGTCACTATGTTTTATCCAATGTGCTTCGTCCGTCAGGGCCACTACCGCCTCCTGCACAACATGCACTACCACATGCCCTTCCCTATAGACCAGTGTCCCCTACCCTACCTTCCAGGATCTGTTAAATCTGTTAAACCCACAGGCTGGTTTAAGACTCTAAAGCAGTATTACTACAGGTCGAGGTGGGAGCTGTTTGACCTCCAGTCAGATCTGACTGAGAGGCAGAACCTAGCTGGTGATCCGGCCCACACCCCGGGTCTGGAGAGCCTGAGGGATCAGCTGCTGAAGTGGCAGTGGCAAACAGAGCATCCGTGGGTGTGTGAGCCGGATGCCGTCCTCGAGACCAAGCTGTACAATGGACTATAAGTGCCTCAAATCTGAGAGAAAACTCTATAAACTTTTTATGATTCAGGTTCACTCTTTAACTGGAGTAAAATGAGAGCTGTAGGATCATATTTTTATTTTATATGTTGACAATGTTAATAAAACATAAGTCAACATTATTGCATCTCTTTTATTATATCTCTTTCTTATTTATACCTCTTCTTTATTTGAAAATATTTGATCGTATTTTATTTGACAGTGTTTTCATTACCCTAGACTCCAAATACATGTCCTCTGCCTGCCTAGTTTCATTTCTGAGAGATTGTCAATTAATTATCTTTATCACAATTATCTGTATAATTGTTATAATTGTAATATATATTTTATATTTGTCATCTCAATATACCTAAGAACAACATATAAAAATATTTTTATTTTATTTAAAATATAATTTTTATTATTATATGCATAACTTCTTGACTATGATTTCAAAATTACATCGTTGTATTTACATTTTGTATTATTGTTTTATTACAAATAACATTGGTTTGGAATAATACTAATATTTTAATGATAATAGTAGTAATAACAATAAAAATAAACATTACTTTTTGGCTTCTTAAATATAATGTCATAGCCTAAGGAACTAGATTTTCAAATAATTTTTGGACTTGATTGTTTTTGTGATTACTCGAGTTTGTTATGGCTGTTTGAATTAATATATTGAACGTGCTCTCTCATTTAAATGATTTAGAAATCTGCCAACAGGTGATTACAGAGGAGTCAATAAATCAATATTTGAAATCACTTATTAATAAGACTTAATTTTAAGGTACTACGCACTTAGATTTCCTTTAGCAATTATTTAAAAATGATTCGATATTGTTATACTTTTTTTGATGTGCTTCTTTACGCGCGGGATTTACTCTTTTCTAATTTGCGCTGTGACGCCAGAAAGACGTTTATTGATCAATATAGACAGGTTCGGTGGCAGAGAAACAATATTAAACCGTCACACATCACATCCAACTGACGTTAAAGGCTCCCCAAGCCGTCTCCAAACGCGCTAAGACGCGCAAATCAATCCTATTGGCCGGAAATATGAATCATCTAGTGGGGAATGACGAACGAGATCACGATTCCGAGGGGTATATATATAAACTCCAGATGTGCAGATCATCAATCTGAAAGCTACGAAGCATCATAGACCACAGCACACGCGTTTAGGTTCAGTGCGCAATGGAGAGGTCCGTCAGATCCGTGCTGGTGTTCGTGGTTGTTTCCATCCTCATCTCCAGCCATCCCACAGACGCCTGGTACAAGCAGTCCACCGGGCCGAGCTATTATTCCGTCGGGAGAGCCTCGGGTCTGCTGTCCGGGATCCGGAGGTCGCCCTATGTGCGCAGATCTGAGACAGAATCAGCGCTGGACAGCAGCGAGACCCCCGGCGTCTCCAACAGCGTGATGCCCGACTTCAGCAGCAGACAAACTCCAGTTCTTAAAAACATGGTAAATTCTACTATACTGATGAAAAACATAGGCTATATATACTTTATTTAAATGTTGTTTATGTAAAAGTTTATGCAATTTTTGTATAAATTAAAAATGTAACATTATAGCCCAATGCTTAACTGAGAAGTTACTTAGTATTTGATTAGAAATATATATGTAACTTGAAAAAAAAAAATTAAACAAAATATTTTTCTTCATATTTACATAAAATATTACTATCGATCAATTTACAATGCAATACGAATCATACTTGATGTGTATTCAAATATGGATTGAAATATGAATATATATATATATATATATATATATATATATATATATATATATATATATATTAGCCTACTTTTATATTTTCAAATGCTAAAATTGTCTTACAAATGAAAATGTTGTTTTAACATTAAAACCCATAAAAATTTATATTTTTGTTGCCTTCAGCATCTTTTGAAATAATGAAATGACTTGATTAATAACTAATTTTATATATATATATATATATATATATATATATATATATATATATATATATATATATATATATATATATGAGAGAGAGAGACTTGGTATTTCTAAATAAAAAGACAGGACCAATTCCTGCACAGAAATTCCTATTCAAGCGTTTTACATTACGTTTTTCCCCTCAGGCCATCTGCGTAAAGGACATCTCCCCAAACCTTCAGAGCTGCGAGCTGGTTCAGGACGGTTCAAGCACGTTTCGGTGCAAAGCAGAAGTGTTTCTGTCGCTCGACTCTCTGGACTGCTTCACCTCCTGAGCGGAACCGGTCCACCCCCTCCTCCTCCCCGACCCAAAGTCTCTTCCATTTCAGGAGTATTTACAGCCAAGGCAGTGAGGCGCGCTGTTGACGTTGAATGTTTACTTGATTTACACCAGGGGTGTTCAGCGCTGCTCCTGAAGATACACTTTCCAGCAAAGTTTAGTTAGCCCATGTACCAATAATAAACATGTTCTTTATGAGTGATACTATAAATTCCTCCACCTTATTTCGAAGCAGCGAACGTTCTATGAATGTGCGAGAGATTCGATTCGCCATTCGAAAACAGCGGGAACGGGAACAATTAAATAATTATTTTTTTAAAGTGAAGTAAACAGTAAAACTAGTTGCACTATAAACCAGTATGATTATAATTACCACACAGCATTTAAATAACATGATAATACAAGCAGCATAACCAGCGGCTAAAAATAACCGGAAGTCTCGCACATTCAGGTTACTTAATGGCCGCGCAAGGTCTTATAAACGTTAAAAATAAGTCAGTGATACACAAAAACCCTTGATTCCTCTTCAAATGAAATTTGATCATCAAAACATAAAATGCACAGTAAAGAGATGATTTTAGGGTAGTAAATAGCAAAGTGAAGTCAAACCGAATTCAAGTCACTTCCAGTGTGAACGCACTTAGTTTTAACTATATTTAGCAGGAAACTAGATCGTGGAGAGCAGTTCTGAGCACCCCTGGTTCACACAATGTGAAGTTTGCTGCTTTAAATTAGTAAATGGAAAAATAGGTGATCCACAGAAACAAAACGGAGAGGTATTTTCTGTTCGCTCTTTTCCCCTCTGCGCCCACCCGTTACCTGTACCTACTTCCAGATGTATTAAATGTTCATAAAAAGAGTTCACTGTTATGAGCAAAAACTTTCAAAGATGTTTTCTTTATTTTATTAAACTTGAAAGAAATACTGTTCGTCCGGTGTACACTTGTGTTGTGGCCTGATTTGTTTCATACCAGTCACTGTACAAGAAATCAGTACTAAACTAAATATCAAAAAACATTAATGTAAGTTTTTAATATTTTTTTTCTTGCATTTATAAAATAGTAATTGGAATATACCACGAAAAGTGGCGCAACACAGAATTTAAATAGCAAAAACACATTTTATGTCAACTAAATCTCAATGAATAAATGGTGTAAAGCAACATTTGCTACAGGTACGATTATGCTTTATATAGATGTGTGTTTGGCTCACCTTGGTACAATAAAACCATTTCAGATTGAATCACCAACACTCAACAACTATAAAAGTGCTGCATCCCAAACAAAAGATGATTCATAACAAAAGAAAAACCCCTCAAAAACAAAACACTGGACCCTGACAGGGTGTTCAATCTCTGAATGGACTGTGTTGGACAAAGATTTACACAGGGGGAAAAGGTTATTTTATAGGTGATGATTAACCATGGTAAGGTACACACAGGAAGTGGGGGATGTCAGGTGGAAAATTATGGGATGCTTGGACGAGCAACTCGACCACTCAAAGGACAGCACCATTTACTCTTTAAATCCATATTATACTCTTCCACAACATAATATATGATTCATATGGGTTGATTATTGCATTTTTATTACTTATTTTATATAAGCAAGAAGAAAATAAACTGGCATTCATTCAGTTATTGCTTCATGAAAAGTGTGCATTCTGATGAATATCAGAGCATCATATACAATAAATACCATCAGCACTGTGAAGGGCTCATCCGTGAGTCTTTATTGAGTTTTTAAAGGAGGAATGGTTCTCAGAGCAGAGACACGGCCTCCAGGTTCTCCTTGATGATAGTGTCCATAACGACCTGGAAAACCACCTGTACGTTGGAGGTGTCGGTGGCTGTGGTGAAGTGGTGGTAGATGAGTTTGCTGGGCGTCATGTTGAGAGAGACAAACATTGAGGCGATGAACCGGGCGGCAGCGTCCACGTCACAGTCAGCTCCTGTGAACAAAAACACAGGGAGAGGTTTGTGGAAGAAGGGTCTTCATTTGATATATCTGATTTGCTGAGGTGTTCCCCATATATATATATATAAAGAGAACGAAAATAAATGAAGTGAGAGTCTATGAATATCTGATGAGATCTGCTCCAAAGGGCTCCAAGATTGATGATGTCTAAACCTCCGATGCTAAATTGACATTTGCATGAAGCATGCATTTATGGGTCTGTCTGAATTAACAGGTGAAATGTAGTTGTGAAAAGGGTTTATTGTAATCTTTTATCTGAAGGGGAATTAACTTTGGCATATACAAGTGTCTTAAAGGAGCGGGAGGAGGGAAGACAATATCATGCGAGAAATGTCCAGCCTTGTCCGTCTTGACCTTTTCTCCCTGAGGTAAAAACTACGGGATCCATTCCAGCTGATTAAATGGACAAACTACAAACTCAAGCTGACACGGTGGATTGGGTCTTAAATGGAAGGACAGAGCTACAGGAAGTCTAAAAACAGGAGAAAGAGAAAGAAAGAAAGAAAGAAAGAACAAGACTTAAAGAATATGACTACAAACAACCAAAACATTGAAATACCATATAAATGAATAAAACAAACAGGAGATAAAAAAATCAACAATAACAAAAGAACAAAATAAAAAAAGACAAATGAAAAAAATCAACAAAAAAGAAAAGGAGAACAAAGAGAAGGAAAACAAACAAGTGACTAAAACAAAAAACATCAAGAAGAGTGAACAAACATGAACAAATTGGAAAAGAAAATGAATAAACAAAATAGAAGGAAAAATTACTTAAATGAAAGTGAAAAACAAACAAAAATGAGTTAACGACAGAACAAACAAAAATGAACAAAACAAACAAATGATAAATGAAAAAAGAGGAACTTATTGAATTAAGGCAAGAACAAACAAACAAATAAGAATAAAACAAACAGATAAATTGAAGAACAACAAAAACATTTTATCAAAAATGAAAAAAAAAACACTAGAACAAATGAATAAGAAAGAACAAATTAAACAAATGAACAAAAAAAATGAATAAAAGGGAGA
This sequence comes from Carassius auratus, assembly GCF_003368295.1. Taxonomy (NCBI): domain Eukaryota; kingdom Metazoa; phylum Chordata; class Actinopteri; order Cypriniformes; family Cyprinidae; genus Carassius; species Carassius auratus. The sequence goes on from NW_020525742.1 coordinate 200,066, forward strand.
AAACAACTGAAACCAACAAATAAAAGAACATAAAAAATGAACAATGAAAGAGAATAAACAAATGAACAAGAGGAAAGAATGAAAAAATAAATAAACAAATGACAGACTGAAATAAAAAGAAAGAGTCAAATGACTTAAAAGAAAGAACAAACAAATACAGAAAAAATTATTTGGAAAAAGAAAATGAATAAACAAAAGAAAATAAAACAAAAACATCAAAAACAAAAGAACAAAGGAGTGGAAGAAAAAACAAACTAACAAACTAAATCCTAAGAACTAATCAAGGAAAAAAGAACAAAGGGCAGAAAAGAGAACAAAAATGACAAAATAATTAATGAACCAAACAAATGTTTAAAATGACTGGATGTCTAAAAAAATGAGAACAAATCAAAGAAAAAAAGAAAAAAGCAGACTAATGAAACAAACAACTAAATCAAAGTGAACAACACAAATACAGAGAGAATGAATAATATTTAGTGGCAGTAGAAGAAATGCTTGCGAACTCTGTGCTTTTTTTTAATAAAAAGACATGAGCAAACAAATAAGACTTTGCAAGCATCTGAAGTAAATAACACACTTTCTTTCAAGAGTCTGCAGAGAAAGTAAACATGATTCATGTGTAATCACAGATCCGTCTCTCACCTCTGAACTGGGGAAGGTAATGCCGCAGATGACGCCCGGAGTGGAGAATCTTCTCTTGGAAAAGATCAATCTTGTTCATGAATAATATCTGTGAAACAAAAAAAGATACACTTGCACGCAATTCTGTATGGAGACGGACAAAACCCATCAACCACTCGCTCTGTAACATCAATCATTTAGGACAAGAACTGATTAGTCCCATACAACAGCTTTAGAAACTCTTCAAAGTGAAAGTTTTTTTGGTTAAAACGACCGACTTGACAAAAAGAGATTATAAAAGGAACAGTTCAACCTAAAAATGCACTTACAGTACCCTCAGGTCACTCAAGATATCAATATATCACTTGTTCACCAATGAATCGTCTGCAGTTAATGGGTGCCGTCAGAATGAGAGTCCAAACTCTCATTCTGACGGCACCCATTCACTATAGAGGATCTGATGAAGAAACAAACTAATGTACATCCTGTCCTGAGGGTGAGTACATTTTCAGCAAATGTTCATTTTTGGATGAACTTGGGTGAACTTTCCTTTTGTATTCCTCAGTGTCCACAAAAGATGACAGAAAAAGAGAAAAACGTTGAGTTCGGCTCAGAATAATGGCTTAATTAACGACTTAGTCCAGTGATGATTTTGCTCAGCGTTTCAAAACAACAGAGTATGACTAACGTGGCTATGAAATGCATCTTAACAAGGGCAGTTAGCGCACCTCATTACACGGAAAGAGGTTTACGGAGGGCGTACGATAAATAGACAGACAACAAGCGGACCACCATCACCCACGGGGACGACCTAAATTATGCCTGCTAGCTTAATTACCAAACGACATGGGCAATTAAAACAAAGTCTGGGCTAACTGACGACGTGGGCTGTAATTACGAGGGAAGATGGTAAGTCTGGAGGTGAGGTTACCAAAGCAAGCTACGGTAATCGGTGAAATCATTGAAGAAGCTCAGATGAACGAAACCACAAAGAGTGCCGTCTAAACGAGTGACAGACTCTTTCATCAGGTGATCGCAAAACAAATAAGGTCCAGAACTTGAGAAGAACTCACTGAAAAAGTCTTTGGTAACATAGTTAACCAAAAACGGTAACAGAAACGGAAAATTCATTTCAGAGGCAGATTATCATCACAAAAGATTACGGTTTATTATAGATTTACAAAGACAAATGTGAAAGTTGAAAATGAAATCTGAAATTTAAAAACTAGAATGTTAAAGCGCTAAAATCATCGCAAACTTTAGTAGCGGAGCTAAAAGTCCTGTCGATATAAACAGTATATAATAAGCCAAAAGTAAACACCTGATAACATTTGCAAATGTTGTAAAACTGGCAGAAAACTATATATTATTTATTTTATTATATTATATATTTTAACAGTTTTTCGTAAATGCAAACTATTAAATAAAATAAACTAAACAAGGCACTTATGTTCACTATTTATATAATGAACTGGGTTTTTTTGTCACACATGTTGCCTGTTTTGCGTCATCTCTTGGTTGACGCCACTGACCTCCTCTCGAGTTAATGGGATGATGAGACTGGATGAGCTCTCTCTGTTAATTGAGCCGTTTCTTACCATAGAAGTACTTCTGAAGAAGACGTTATTGCAGATTGACGAGAACAGCTTGAGACTCTCCTGAAGTCGATTCTGAACAAAAGCACAGGATGAAAAGTCGGAAAAGCTGAGGTCAGTGCATGTGAACAGTCTTGTGTGTTGTAATAACATCTAGATACATAAATTAAGTAGAAAGATTTTAGTTTTAGAATGTTACATTAATACATTAAATACTGTAAAATGTAAACACTGTAAAATGTTAAAGCACATTTCTCAAAAAAAAAGGTCACACGGGGTCAAAATTGCATTGTGGAGAGAGAAAAGTTGCATTTGTGTACACACAAATTTTATTATTACATTCAGGAATAATGTAAAATACCGATATAATGAAAAGATCCCCTCACTCAACAACAAATACTTCGGTACAGAATAGGACAGAACAAGAATGAAAAAGTATTAAATAAACATACATTTTAGTTAAATTCATTATAAACAACATTTATTATAATTGCACAAATACTAATGTTAAATGTGTTTCTTCTCTGGACTGTAACTGCATTAAAAAAAGTGACTTATATTCCAGAAAATGCTGTTATGACACTTATTTTTGGTGTTAGTAAATGTAAGTTTTATAATATTACAGTAGAAAATTAAATGTCAAATATTCAATAAAATGTTACTTAAGCATTAATAAGCATTTGTTACTATACACATGTTAATAAGCATTAATAATGACTTATTTTGTTTGTATATTGTACATTTATAATATAACAGTAGTACTTAAAAACAAATACTGTAAATTATTAAAATTAAGTGACATTTATGCATTAAAACTGATTTCTATTTTTGCATTTCAAAATTTTACATTTAAGTTATATTTAGGGGTGCACATCAGTTTTTCAGCCTGGTTCTCATAAGAGAACCTAGAGATTCGGTTTGGTCCTCACACTGCATATAGCATGACCCATTAAATGCATGACCCCTCCGTATGCGGACCACTTATGTGCACACCGGTTATATGAACTGATTTATGAATAAATAATACAATTAAATACCTTCCGAAGGCATAATTGTAAATGTAGTATATTTATAATGATTCTTTACATGTTGCTAGTTGAAAATAGATACCGGTTTACAATAAATTAATATAATAAAACGGATTCATTTTTGTCGATTAAACTATTCTTACAGATGCCAATTTTGAAGTGCCACATAATTAATTTTTTAAAATAAAAATGTATTTTATTTGAGTTGTTATGCACCATTTCTTGGCGACTACTTGTTTGTTCAGAAAGTAGTAGATGAATGCAAAAGTATGAGTGTTTTCTTACCATTGATGGATCTTCTACTAGCGTCATGTCGTATCCACTCAGAGACACGACGAACAGCACGGCCCTCACATCCTCAAAACAGCTGATCCACTTCCTCCTCTCTGTCCTCTGGCCTCCAACGTCATACATTCTGTGGAGAGAAAGAGACTAAAGGTCCTAAACGGAAAAGAAACACCTCAATATGACCCCAAAACACATTATAGTCAATATAAAACCAATTAACCTTGAGTACATCTACAAAAGTGCAATGGATTGTGAACATGACTTTTACAAACAGCGTCACATTTGTTATGCTAATAATATGTTGCTAACTAGCAACACGCATCCGTACATGTGAAAACCAGACCAAAGGGCTCTTGAGGTCATCAAACGAGCTTCTCAAATTAACAATCTCCACCAAATTCCCCCTCAATGCGTTTTAGATCACGACACTAAAAGAGTTAGCTTGTTAGCTAGTAGTTAGCAAAGAGGCGTCAAAACAAAATAGAATCTCCAAACATGAAATTTTATTACAGGTTTCTCCTCTTCATGTCTGTTTCTGAAACACATGTAAAAAAGCGGGAAAATGGGGAGTGCTTGTTCCCAAAAGAGTTTCTTGTCTCCAAAACAGAGAAGGCCATGAACAAACAGTAAAAGTCTATGGTTCTTTCTCTCCACTTCTTTTTCCACTTCATCCTGTGCCGTCTCTTCACTATATTTGTGGGGAAGGTTCCTCCACACGCCTGAAATGAAAACTATCAATACTCACACTTCAAACCTGATGGAAAAATAAATCTATATGTGCCTTATGGGACACTAATACATGAGGGTTTCCCATAATTATATGACAAATGAATTGAATCATGAACATAGCTGATGCTGACACTACAATATTAACTGCTACATTATTTTTTATTTACAACAAACTGCAATATCATGTTTAATGGGAAAATCTGTGACCATTTTAATTCAAAATATAAAGCATATATTAGTGCTGTCAAACGATTAATCACATCCAAAATAAGAGTTTGTGTTAACATAGTATACGAGTATGTTCTGTGTATATTTTCATAATGTTTATATAAATACACACCCATGCATGTATACATTTAAGAACATAAAATGTTTTAGGTTTATATAGTAAAAATATTTATCTATTAGAAATTATGTGAATATAAAGTGTAAATGCATGTAAATTTTTTCAAAATGCGTTTGTATTTATAAACAGGCTACATAATAAATATACACATTACACACACATTAATTTACACAAAAATGTTTATTTTGGATTTGATTAAATCACTTAAAAGCACAAATTTATAAAATTTACTAAGAATTCATTAATTTAAATATCTATATTCAAATTTTAATTATTATTACTACTATTTATTCAGTATTTAAATTTATATATTCAAATTTAAAACTAAACATATTTAGAATTTACTTGCGTTTAGATTCATATATAAATGTTTTATAATTATATAAAATAAAGGAATATATTTATTAATTTGAATATTTATAACTACTAAATATACACCACCTATAACTGTTAAATGATTTAAAAGTAATCCAAATCTTTAAATGTAACAATGAATTTTACTTATATTAGCGAATTTAAATATCTCTCAACAGTTATGTTATATAAATAGTTGTAAATCTGAATATAATTTTTTTTTCTATATTGTATATTATTGGCTATCCAGCAGCAGCAGGAAATTTAAACAATAAAATCAAACCAGTTTATATTCATGTTCTTTCTCGTCCGTCACATCTTTTCCAACAGCACACACCGTTTAATAATGCCTTTGTTTAATTATGGGATGATCTGATGTGGCCTCATAATCACAGCAGACAAGGTGAGAATCGTGCGGTGTTAAACACGCTAATCAAAACACAAGTCACTTCACTGATCATTACACCGCTAATTATGGCTCAGAGGTCAAGGGTGACCCGGAGCCACCTGATCTTTAGATTTCGGCTTTTGTGGCTGGTTGGAAGATTTCATTAGACAAAAACAATCACATCACTTCCTCCTGACCACCGAACCTATAACACCATATTGTTCCTATTCATTTCCAGTAAAAATGAGCTATGCAATGATTATTGCATATAATAAATCACTGGAAGAAAATACTTGCTCTTTTACAGTTGATAAGCTAAACACAAATTATTTGCAAATAAGAAAATTTGGAATCAAGCATCAAGATGTGCAAAACCGTAATCAAAAATGAGTAATGAAGTCGGCACCAATGGCCTCGTGGGCCACATGTAGCGCCGTTGTGCTTCAGACGTCCCGAGTTCGAGTCCCGGCTCGCAGATCTTTCCTGATCTCTCTCACCCACTTTGCTTCATGTCTACCTACTGTCCTATCTAAATAAAACACCAAAAATAAACCTTAAAGCTGCAGTAGGTAACTTTTGTAAAAATGGATTTTTTTACATATTTGTTAAACCTGTCATTATGTCCTGACAGTAGCATATGAGACAGATAATCTGTGAAAAAAATCAAGCTCCTCTGGCTCCTCCCAGTGGTCCTATTGCCATTTGCAGTTACGGACCGCTCCCGGTAAGAAACAACCAATCAGAGCTGCGGTCCGTAACTTTGTTTGTGTTCAAAATGTAGAAAATGTATATAATAAGCGAGTACACCATGATTCCATTTTCCAAACCGTGTTTTTAGCTTGTCCTGAATCACTAGAGTGCACCTATAATAAGTGTTTATATTCGGAGTATTTTAGATTGCTTCGGGGGTACCGCGGCGGAGTAACCCAGTACCTTTGTGATTCTTCATAGACATAAACAGAGAGAAGTAGTTCCGGCTACGATGTTCCTCCGCAAGACGCAAGCAGTTCTGTTTATTAACCGCTAGAGCGTCAAAAGTTCCCTACCGCAGCTTTAAAAAGACAAAAATAATATATATATGTATAAAAAAAATACTGTGGTGTTATATTTACATATGGACATAATGTCTTTTTAGACAAATTAAATTAATAAAATTTTTATATATAGATATAAAAATGCATTATATAAAAATAGAAAAAAGATAAAATTGCAATTAAAAATGCATGAAAAGCATAAATAAATAATTAAACATTACTCTTTTTCTGGTAGTATGTTACAGAATTTATTTGGAATTAGTAAAATTATGGGCAAAAATGAATACTGCAATTATTATTTAAAACTGTACTATAACATTTACATGGCCACAAGAAAGAGCATTTTATTGTCTATAGATAATTATAGTAAATACAATCAATGCGGCAATAAAACAAAAACTGAATGAATAAAAGCATCAATAAACCCATAAACGCATAAATAAAATAAATATGCATAGACAAATTCATAATTAAATAAATGCACAAATGTAAAAATAAACTTTTGATGTAAAAAATGATTTATTTAGTACAAGGCAAGGAAAGTGAAATGCAGCTGTGGGTGTTTATATCAAACATGAGGTGTGAATCCAGTGATATGATAAAGATCTTGAGGTTTCGGCGCGGGATGCGTGTGAAGTGCTGCGATAAGGACGAGCAGCCGAGCGTGCCGAAGATTGACAGTAAGTTATTCCTCACCGAATTAATTCACTCTAGAGCTCAATAGGAACTAAACAGATTTCATATAACAATTACTCCCCATAACATCAGCTTTCATAGAGCTCACAGATAATAACAAACGTAAAGCCATTGCAGAGCCTCTTAATTTTCTGACTTCCACTCTGATTTCAGGGTTTATGGGATTTTTGCTCATATTTATACTCTATAGGATAATTTAACCTAAAAACCCAACAAAGAGAACAGAATAACTACTTCTCCTCACACTTCAGATGGAAAAATGAATGTTTTTGAAGACTGAACTGTAAAGATCACTTAATGGATGGGAGTTCAACTTGGCGTTTCAAACATACATACATCCCACAGTCATTTTTAAAGTCATCTTGTTTTGATTATCTGAAGCCCTTTTATTAAAAACTGTCATGAAAGCCATGGAAAATTTAGATTTAGCATTATGCAAAGTAGCGCAATATAAATGTTATTGCAGAAGCCCTCAGCTGAAGCCAATAAATTAGCCAACTCTCAGGGCAGAATGAGCCCAAGAAGAAGCGAACGTAAAAGTATAGACAAAGACAGTTGCTTTCCACCAAATGCCAAAACATTCATCTTTCCATGCCATATCAAACAGTCTATGGCATCTCAAAGCTGTAAATGTCTCCATTAACATTCAAATGGCTGGTAAAAGCTGCCAAGCAGAAAATTACTCACATTTCCCATGAAACCTTCCAATCGTTTTATTGGTTGTCTAATGTTGAACTTGAGAGTACACTGAACATGCATGAAACTTTTTCATTCTGACATTGAGGATCAAAAGTCATTGTGACTGTGAATTAAGAAAACAAAAGGGGGATTTACGAGTAAACTGTGCATAAAGCAATTTCAACTAAAGCTGAAACCATAAAAGAAATGTCATCCCTGACATAAAATAAACACGAATTTACAAAGAAAATAACTTATTTTGTTTTATTCTACATGACAAGGCAGCATTCCTCATTTTTATTTAGTTTAAGTACAACTAAAACAGTATAAACTCAAACTTAAAACTAAAACTGAAAAATTAAAAAATAATTTAATTTAAAATGAAAAATTATATAGACATTTTAAAATGCAAAACTACTACATATTAGAAAAACGAATTAAAATGAAAACAAAATACATAAAAATTAAATATATTAAAAAGTATACCAATGATACTAAAATAACACTGGTTCAAACTAAACAAATGATTAGCATATACCTTCGAAAGTTGTTTGTCGAAATATATATAGTTGAAAATGAGACGTCATACCCACGAAAAAAAAAGAAAGAAAAAAAACTCATTAGAGAAATTCAAAACAAGTCTTGCATCCAAATCAAAGCTGAACGTGTGCTCAATGCTGATAATGCCAGTTAGGATATTGACGAATGGAGCGATGCGTCAGAACGTCATGCAAGGTGACGTTTAATAAGATAAAGAGAGATGGAGGATGCCGCCCATACTGACATGGTCAATATCATGAAAACCTGCTGTGAGAAGGAAAACCCCCACATTTTTTCCCATTTGCTATTTTAGCTACTTTTAAACAAACTTCAACTAAAAAAACAACAGAAAAAGCATTTATGTTTGATGATTCACAGTCACAGCCAACCTTTTGTAAGAGCAATTAGAACAAACTGACAATAAAGAGACTGTTTACCTGAAGACCAGGTGCTTGACTTTGAACTGTGTCTCAATCACTCCTGTGGTTCTCAGTCGGACTCTTAAAACGTCCGTTTCTGTCGGCATGTAATCGGGGGCGATGATCCGGCCCATGTTCTCAAAAAAGCTGGGTATAGAGAGACACAGAAAAAGTAATAACAAATGTATGACAAAAATGACAGTAATGACTCATTTAGACATTCCATCTGGAATCCCTTTTCCAGTAAAATTAACCTGGTTCTTGGCCAGAAGTTCTACAAACAAATCTCATAAACCAGTAATTATTGTCACGCCATTGCCGATAAACAATACATGGTCAATATAAAAATCCTTTACTTAATATTATTTATATTATGATCTATCTTGAATTATTATGTTTTTTATAGTGTAACGATATACAACTTTGTAATCATTGGGAATAAAGGAGGCGGGAACCGGCGCACAATCAAAAACACTTTAATAATTCAAAAATAAACAAAACAGCACAAATAAAAGCCAAAACATAAAATAATGTCCCAGGCCTGGTCCTCTCTCTTCCTTCTCTAGTCGCTCCAGTTTTATATCCTTCCATCTCCTACGTGGGACTCGATACCAGCGGTGGGGCTCAGGTGCAGCTCATCTCCAATCACTACACCTGGCCTCACTCCTCGTTCCCACGCCTCTCGGCCCCGCCCCACTCGCCACATATAGATTTAAAATAAATTTCAGTTTTAGTTACTTTAGTATTTCATTAAATTTAAGCTCAAGTTAGTTGTGAATGCAACATTTCTAAATTTACGTTTTTTTATATAGTATTTATATTTTATTACATTTAATTAAATAAATCATACAAGTGAATTTATGCATTCTTGTATAAAAATGTAGAGCAACAATAAATAAATGAATAAATATGAATTCACCTTTTTTTTTTATTAAAGTGAATGTTAGATGACAGCAAATGTTTTCAACATATGTCACAGGAGAAATAAATTAAATATCCAAACATACAAACAAGACCTGCCAGTGCTAATAAAAAATAAAAAACAACAACACTATAATATCGGTTGATAATCGGTATGGTCCCGATATCTTGTGCTTTTACACAAGTTTGTTTTGTGCTAGTGACACAAGACTTATTTCTTGCAGCATTGAAACATGGCGGACATTATCCTCCCCTTAACAGTTCCTACTTTGATACCAGCAGGTTTTAGGTTTTAACTCCAGCAACCTGTCAGTAAAAAGGTTGCTTGATAGCATATGCGGCTCCTCACCTCTCATAATCAGGTCTCTGTGGGAAAAACCCTCTCCTTAAGGGCCGTCTCTCATTGTCTAGGTAAGCAGCTTTACCTCTGACTGCAGTAAGTGTCTGTGGCAGCGATAAGACTGGCCCGGGGGAAACACGCGCTGTATGCTAATTACCAGCATGAATATAAACACAGCATGATACAATATAAGCAGATCTGTGGGGGGATTTCTGAACGCTGATGTGCTAAAGAGAGGGATTATCTGGGAGCCTGCGCTACGTAGTGATACACTCACCTCACAGGAGGTCGCAAACACCTTGGAGAAAGAATTATACAAACACACACGTAAACAGTTTTGATGCAATAACCTCAGACAACTGTGCCATAGTTTTTGATTAAGAGTGTTTGAGGCATCTTTTCCTGTGCTGATAAGACCAGTTTGTCATTCTGTACATGCGAACAGAACAAAGACCAGGTTGTGATTACGCTAAAACGTCAAGAGATTGACGTACACACTTCTGCATACTGAAATGCAAGTGTTGCATTCTCATTGCTGCAAGGCACGCTATAGCATCATTAGCATAAATTGTTGTCTTCTAAGAGTTCCTGTCATTTTAGTATTTGGCACTATAAGCAGTGTCCAAACAAAACATTTTAACTACTTTAAATTATGATAGATTATAGCTAGCAAGAATGGCTAACTAGTTTTTCAAAGAGTAGGCCTACTAGCTTAAATGACAAATAACTTATGCTAGCAAGTTGAAGTTTAGCTAGCCAGCTACTGACCAAGTTCATATTTCCTATTACATTCAGCTCACGTGAACTACTTCTTGTTAGTAACTTGTACTTGAGTTGATAACTACTTTTTGAAATAAAAAACTTATAGCTATAGCTAACAAAGTTATGGTTTCAAATGTAGTTTTTCTAACATGACTAATGTCATGCTATAGCATTGGTTTGAAAATAATCTTGCTAAGAAAGTTAAAGTTAGTTAAGCATTCATCCTTTAGTTAGCTATTGACTTAGTTCATGTTTTTAACTGAGTTTAGTTCAAGTGAACTATTTTTTTTTTTTTTGTATCCTGAAGAGTGGCTAAAAGAGCTTAATTAAATGGCAATCAGCTTTATAGATAAAGCATTGGTTTGAAGAGAATCTTGCTAAGCCTTGCTGAAAAAAAAACAGCATATGCTGGTTAGGTATGTTTTGACACTGGGATGCTGGTTTACACTAGTCCTTTTGCTTGGTTTATGCTGGTCCTTTTGCTGGTTTATGCCGGTCCATTTGCTGGTTTATGCGGGTCCTTTTGCTGGTTTATGCTGGTCCTTTTGCTGGTTTATGCTGGTCCTTTTGCTGGTCCATTTGCTTGTTTATGCTGGTCCTTCTGCTGGTTTATACTGGTCCATTAACTGGTTTATACTGGTCCTTTTGCTGGTTAATGCGGGTCCTTTTGCTGGTTTATACTGGTCCTTTTGCTGGTTAATGCGGGTCCTTTTGCTGGTTTATACTGATCCATTAACTGGTTTATACTGGTCCTTTTGCTGGTTTATGCTGGTCCTTTTGCTGGTTTATGCTGGTCCTTTTGCTAGTTTATGCCGGTCCATTTGCTGGTTTATGTTGGTCCTTTTGCTGGTTTATGCTGGTCCTTTTGCTGGTTTATGCTGGTCCTTTTGCTGGTCCATTTGCTTGTTTATGCTGGTCCTTCTGCTGGTTTATACTGGTCCATTAACTGGTTTATACTGGTCCTTTTGCTGGTTAATGCGGGTCCTTTTGCTGGTTTATACTGATCCATTAACTGGTTTATACTGGTCCTTTTGCTGGTTAATGCGGGTCCTTTTGCTGGTTTATACTGATCCATTAACTGGTTTATACTGGTCCTTTTGCTGGTTTATGCTGGTCCTTTTGCTGGTTTATGCTGGTCCTTTTGCTGGTTTATGCCGGTCCATTTGCTGGTTTATGCCGGTCCATTTGCTGGTTTATACTGGTCCTTTTGCTGGTTTATGCTGGTCCTTTTGCTGGTTTATGCTGGTGCTTTTGCTGGTTTATGCCGGTCCTTTTGCTGGTTTATGCCGGTCCTTTTGCTGGTCCTTTTTCTTGTTTATGCTGGTCCTTTTGCTGGTTTATACTGGTCCATTAACTGGTTTATGCTGGTCCTTTTGCTGGTTTATACTGATCCATTAACTGGTTTATGCTGGTCCATTTGCTGGTTTATGCGGGTCCTTTTGCTGGTTTATGCTGGTCCTTTTGCTGGTTTATGCGGGTCCATTTGCTGGTTTATGCGGGTCCATTTGCTGGTTTATACTGGTCCATTAACTGATTTATGCCGGTCCATTAACTGGTTTATGCCGGTCCTTTTGCTGGTTTATGCCGGTCCATTTGCTGGTTTATGCGGGTCCTTTTGCTTGTTTATGCGGGTCCATTTACTGGTTTATGCGGGTCCTTTTGCTGGTTTATGCTGGTCCTTTTGCTGGTCCAATTGCTTGTTTATGCGGGTCCTTTTGCTGGTTTATGCTGGTCCTTTTGCTGGTTTATGCTGGTCCTTTTGCTGGTTTATGCTGGTCCATTTGCTGGTTTATGCTGGTCCATTTGCTGGTTTATGCGGGTCCATTTGCTGGTTTATGCGGGTCCATTTACTGGTTTTTGCGGGTCCTTTTGTCGGTTCATGCTGGTCCTTTGCCAGCACATGACCAGCATAAACCAGTAAAGGACCATAAACCAGCATCTCAGCGTCAAAACATACCTATCCAGCATTTGCTGTTTTTTTTTTCAACAGGGAGGAAGTTCAATGTTCATTAAATGTTCATCTTTTAGCTAGCTTTTGACTAAGTTCATGTTTTTAACTTAGCTTATGTGAACTACTTTTTGTTAGCAGTTTGTAGAAAAAGAGCTTACATGACAATTAGCTTAAAGGTAGCAAGTTTCAGTGTTGTTTACCTAACATGGCCTAATGTCATGTTAACAAACTGGTTTTGAGAAAAATCTTGATTAACAAATTTAGCTAAACCAACACCCTTTTATAGCTAGTTATTAACCATGTTCACGTTTTCAACTAAATTTAGCTTAAGTTAGCAACTCTTTGTTTGTAGCTTTTTAGAGCAGCTAACTACATTTTCAAGAAAAAGTTTGACTACAGTTTATGTAACTTTCTTAGCTAAATTTGCACCACCATGATATTAGTAATGTTGTGGAAGCTACTTTAGCTTGCAGCTTAAACTAAAGTTTCACTCATCATTCAAAATAGCCAGTTAACTATCTTATTGCTTAGCTAGCTGAATAACATATGGTGTAACCAGATATTTTAAGAAAACAATTTAGCATAAGGGAGTACTAAAACCCACACGCTGCATTCTCATATTCGCAACTCTATGACAAGAGCCACTAGCAGCCTTTAAACTGACAGAGTTGACAAACATATAGGGGAGAGCAGGGGCGAAAGTACCATTTTTCAGAAAAACTTCATTTTAAAAGATAATGTTGTATACAGAGATATATTTCTGCTATGGTCAGTAACTCAGAAGTGTGGTCTAACAATACCAGGCAGTATTTTGTAGAAATGTAGAAAGACTTCAGTATAATTTCACTTTGAACATAAGTTGCACATCGTTACTTTCGACCCCATCGGTTGGGACGAAAGTAACACACAGGTGGGTCAAAACTAACACAACAATTTAAGCTAGATTTTTTTTTTAAAAAGGTGTAAAGGCTAAGATATGGCTAAAACCTAAATATAAATGTGACGTAGCAGCTGCCAAGAGAGAGATGTTCCTCTTTGTCCAGAAACACACTCTCAAAAACATCTGGATAAAACCAGACCTCTGTCTGTCTTTCTGACCCTCACTAAGACATATTCTTTTGGTATAATATGACATTAACATTTGTAAGAAATGATGCAAGACACAGAAATTCACAATATAGCTTGCACTGGAACAAAATAAATACTTTTTGTGACAGGAACTCCTGACATTTAAACTCGATTTAATTTAATATTTTAAAAAAATTGAAAATGCAAACTTTAGGATGTGTTAAAGCACTAAATAACCTGTAGATTGATCATTACTGCGACACATGAAACAAGAAAAACAACACGACTAATGAAAAAAATTACCGCTTCTACAATTTACTTTTTGTACACAAAAACAGTTTTACGGTCCTAACTTCTGGAAACGATGAGGAAATCACATGATATTTCTCAGCTCCGTCAAGGATTGAATGCTGAACATGCTGTCATGGCTGGGAATGCAAATGCAGAAAGAGGCTCTGAGAAAATCGCTTTGTTACTTTCGTCCGGTGTTACTTTCACCCCCGCTCTCCCCTATATAGTTAAATACATTCAATACCACGACTTAGGTGCCCTTGAGCAAGGCATCGAACCCCCAACTGCTCCCCGGGCGCCGCAGCATAAATGGCTGCCCACTGCTCCGGGTGTGTGCTCACAGTGTGTGTGTGTGTGTTCACTGCTCTGTGTGCATTTCGGATGGGTTAAATGCAGAGCAAAAATTCTGAGTATGGGTCACCATACTTGGCTGAATGTCACTTCACGTAAATCTAGTGTTTATATTATTATTCTAATAGTGTTCCTTATATAGTGTGGCTAAATTGGTAGAGCACTGCATTATCAAGCGCAAGGTTGGGGGTTCGATTCCCCGGGCACACACTACAGGTAAAAATTGATAGCCTGAATGCACTTTAAGTCGCTTTGGATAAAAGTGTCTGCTAAATGCATAAATTTAATTTTAATTTTGATTAATTTAAATCAGTGGAGTTATTAATTGGTTTAGTAGCTTGTTGATTGACTTAGCAGGGTTGTCTTCAGTCTGTTGCTCCACCATAACAGCAAATGGCAACATTTTTAATTTTCATTACATTTTTGTTATTTTATTTCAGCTTTATTTCAATTAACAAAAAACATTTTATAATAATTTTAGCTTTAGTTAATGGCAATACCACTGTCCAATGCTATGTTTTTACTACCATAGTGAATTATGAACACACTCTCTGTAGTGTTTCTGGTTTTTAATGACAGATAAACAGACACACAAACACACAATATCACACTCCAACCTCAGTGCCAACGCGATTCCTTGGCATTCGAGCCGAGTCTGATCTTGTAAACCCCCTGGGCGGCACGACAGCGAGCGCCTCGGGCCTGAGCGGAGGCTGTGAGTGACCAAGTGTGAGGTGTGTTTCTTTAAATGCATCAGGGTGTATAAAACAGACATGCCGCTACGTGCATCTGGATGCAACATTCGCTCGCTGCTGGCCTTCAATTCCCAGCGGGACACAAAGGCCCTGTCGCTGTGGATCTGTCTCACTTTCTAACACTCTCTAGGGAAATGCAAGGGCTATCTTTAACCTTACCAAGGCCTCCAGTAGTCGGCATTTTTTTTTTTAAGTCCTTGGTAAACCAGTTTTGGATGGTTTTATCTGGTCTAAGCTCATCATTAAAGGAATGGTTAACCCAAAAATGAAAATGGATATGCTTAAAATTTACTCCCCCTCTGGCCATCCAATTTGTAAATGTGTTTGTTTCTTCATCAGAACAGATTTGAAGATTTTTAGCATTACATCGCTTCCTCGCCAATGGAATTGCAGTGAATGGGTGCCGTCAGAATGAGAGTGCAACAGCTAACATCACACAAGTAATCAAACTACAGTCAGTCAGTTAATGTCTTGTGAAGCAAAAGTGTCATATTTGCAAGAATACAAAAATCCATCAAGACATTTTAACTTTACAACCGTCACTTCTGATGAGTTCATAATCCATAAAAAAAAAAAAAAAAAAAAAAAAAAAAAAAAAAAAAAGTCTCATCCGAAAGTGAAAATAATCTAAAACTATTCTAAACAAATATGACAGACACTCACGGTGGATTTTGACAACAGGACGAAAGAGGATGGGCTTTTCACTAGAAGAAACTAATTCACTAGATTATTATGAAGAGACTTGTGTCCAGAAACGCATTAATCATATATTTGTTTCTTACAGACATGCAGCTTTTCACTTCTCAAGACATTAACTGATGGACTGGAGTGGTGTGGATTACTTGTGGATTATTGTGATGTTTTTATCAGTTGTTTGGACTCTCATTCTGACGGCACCCATTCACTGCAAAGGATCCATTGGTGAGCAAGTGATAATGCTAATTTTCTCCAAGTCTTTTTTTGACGGAGAAAGACTCATCTACATCTTGGAAGACCTGAGGGTGAGTAATTTTCAGCAAATTTTAATTTTCAGGTGAACTCTTCATTTGAGGTTACTAGGAGATCACTTTGTTGTCGGCCAATCTCACTATATGCTGTATGGAAAAGAGCAGCGTGAAATCTCTTCATTCAAAATCTCTTCTTTAGCGTCCTACAGAAGAGAAGCATCTTTAGGGTAATTTTTAGATGATCTATTCCTTTCCAAAGCTGGTTCGACCTGGTTTCTCCATCAGCGTGACATTTTGAAGAACTCATTGAATTTAAAAAACCTCTCCTGGAGTTCTGTAGATATACTTTTACCCTCGGATTGATTTGACCCCACTTTGACCTCTGACCAAACATCCATCTCTCTCTGAAGTATCTTTTCTCCCCACTACATTTCTGATCTATTTTTCCACACAATTGAATTTTGTGGAATGACGCCGGTCGGGGTTTTAGGGTTGTGGTTTTTGTGGAGAATTTAGAATAGCGAGGGAGGGCAAATGAAAATGGATGGAAGGCCAAATGAAAAGAGATTTCGCGAGATGCATGCTGGATATGAACAGGTGAGGAGCTGCGACCTGGCCTGCAAAGACGATGGAAATGCCCTCTGATAAATCTGACCTTTAACAACAGGATATATGTGTTTCTTTGTGTGTGTGTGAGGACTGGTGATGGAGTCCTGCAGGTGTGACATGACAGCATGAGGAAAGGTTTTTAAACCTGGAGAGAGTGAGAGAAACGGTACGACGCAGACACAAGAATGTTTTAGTGCAAATATCTATGGCAAAACAGCACTATACCATATTGAATTAATTCGTTGTCATTCTTTTCAGCCTCATGTTTATGCAAATGAGGCATATTATAAAATAAAGTGAAATTTTGATACTTTTTCCAGCTAGATTCTTCAATATGTGTTGTGTGTGTCTGTGTGTGTGTGTTTTAAACACTCTTCAAACCACAACTCAAATCAGTGCCATGGTGATAATTTAGTTGTTCCCGGTGACAAGCGTGTTATTGACTCCATATTATTGACTGAAGTGTCTGGAGGGGCCCCTTGGACCCAGGGGTCAATGGGGGGCAGGAGTACCTGTCAATCAAATTTACACACAGTCAAACACACACACAGACACACACACACTTACTTTACATAGACTAAAGATTTATTTTTTTATTTTTATGAAACTAATTAGAATTAAAGAAACATTTTGAATTTTTAAAGCATGGCAGAACAACTATTTTATTTATATATTATAATAATTAAATATTTTTAATTGGTATTAATACATTAGAGGTTTACTATTACTATTCTTAATAACAACAAAACTATTAGAATTTTAAAATGAATTAATAATAATAATAATAATAATAATATAATAACAATAATAGATTTTTAAATAAATAAAATATTGTATAAGTATTAAAATAATTTAAGTATAAGTAAATCAAGTATTGTTATAAATATTATTATTTTTACCATTACATTTTATTATAATGCTTTGTTATCTAGGCTTACAGTGTTTTTTAAACAAAAGTAATTTTAAACATATTTAATTAAAATATAATATTAATAGTTATTAGTTAATAGTTATTTGTTTAAAGTTTTAATACCATTTCAACTACTACTAATAACAATACTACTAAAATATTTATTTTATATTTTATAAATATTATTTTTATTATATAATTAAAAAATTTCAGAACTCCAAATACATTTTTAATATAACTACTACCAATAACACATCTGAAAATTATTATTAAAATCCTACTGATAATAATAATATGTTTAAACGCATTCTAATTAAATAACAGATAACGATAATAATACATTTTAATTCACTTAATTGGGACAACCTCTCCCCCAAAACATACTTATGTGCAGATGTGTGGGAATTCAGTAGAATCGAGGCTGTGTGTTTTTGTGTGTGTGGGTTTTGATGTCAAACACATTCGGTATGGACAACTTCAACCACACACAGCACCTCACATCTCGCTCGCCTCCATCATTTATTCATTCTTTACAGCCTTCACTAGGTGTCCTGTGTGCTAATCAAAAAGACAAGCGATCGTGTCAAACCTCCATTACGTGACGTCCCAGCATGCATTGCAGGATATATATATATCATCTGGCAAAGGCAGTAGGCTTTGAGGTTTGACTGTTTTCTAATTGCCGTTTAGGAGTTACCCCACACACACACACACACCTCGCTGCGGAGTTTGAGGTTCATTCGCTGTGGCACACAGCACACGTCTGCGACACGGGTGACCCTCTCGGCTCCATTTAAATAATCAGCCTCCTGGTGTTTTAGTTTGTCACCGCACACACATGTAATTACACAATTCACTGTTTAAATATCCCACTAATCAGCCATTATTCACAGTGGGAGTGTCAGACTGAGTCACAGATCAGCGGCCATTACGGCTCAAGAGTGACAGTCGCACATTTGTTCCACTACACCTACATTGAGGTTTCAGAAACTGCATCAAGAAGCATTGGGAAAAACCTGGGCTAGAAAACCAATAAAATACTAAATAGATGAAATGATGTAATCTGTGCTAGGGAACTTTAATAGAGGCAGAAAAATAATACAAGCTGAATATTTCAAAGGAACGGTTTTACTTAAAATTGTCTGTAAATTTCCTTGCAGCACGTGAAATTTTTACTGAACATGAGAAAGATTCAGGGGTCAGCAACCATGTCAAATGACCAATTAGATTAGAATAAAACATTCATGACCTTTTCCGGATCATGATTGGTCTATTTAAACGTGGTTTAATAAGATTCAAATGAGATGCAAAGCATTTCGGAGAACTGTTCCAGTGTCGTGGTCCGAATTCTCTTTGCTCTCGGATCAAAATGTGTTCAAGCTAGTTAAAAGACCTTTTCTTAACCAACAAAACAGAGAATGCTAACTGAAAAAACAAAAACAAAAAAAAACTGCTAACTAAAAAGCAAAAATGAATGGAGGCTAACTGAAAAAAACAAAAAAAAAAAACAAACTGGAAAAAAAAATTCATACAAAAAAGAGGCTAACTGAAAAAGAAAAACAGTGGCAAACAGAAACCATGAAGGCTAACAGAAATGGTGCTCTAGTTTAAATTTTACGGTTAATATGACATGTAATTCAAAAGATTTTAATTGACGTTTTCATCATTTAATTACACTCGTTTCCTTTGTGAAAATTAACCATGGTTTTATTATAGTAAAAGTGAAGTGGTTTTTTTGGCATATTGGTAACCATATAAACACAGTTTTACTACAAACACCTTGGTTAAACTATGGTTATTGTAGCAAAACCATGGTTAGTTTACCATGGTTTAATTAAGGGTTCTCTTATTTATATATAATCAAAATCAACTAGCTCATTTGCTTCTTGAACAACTAGCAAACTAGCTAATCTTACAGAAGCCCGTACATAACTAAAATCTTTTGTCTAAACAGGCTAATCTGTTAGCTTGCTAACCAAAGGTTACTTGAAAACACAAAGAAAAGGAAATGTATTCATTTACTATTTTAACTCTGAATCTAGGTGGGCATGAAGATAAAACGATAAATCACAAGCAAACACGGTATACTTATTAGAAAGTTTGCAGCTAAGTAGCAGCTAAGTAGCTAAACAGACAAAAAAAAACATGAACAAATACCTCTAACCAGATATTCTAGGAAATCTGGTCTAATATTAGATATTAAATCTCTTGGCGTAAAAACACTGCTCACAAATGAAGTATTACTGTGATAACTGTGTTAACGCTAACGTCTTATTAGCGATTAGGGTGAGTAATTAGCGATTTGCGTCCAAGTGTTACTCACTATAGTGCCGAGTCATTGAGTTCGTACTCGTATCCTCGCGCCGCTGCTGACCGCACCCCCTGATCCGCCCACAAACAGCAGAGGGCGTGGCCTATGAACGGGAACAGCATCTGCTCTTCGTCGAAGCAACGGCCACACGAGAGAACGGAGTGAGCGTGGACCTGGAGAGACACCACAGACATGGAGAAATACATAGTTTGTACGTCTGGCAAAGTGTTTTTCAAGAACTTCTCACTTTTAAAATAAAAAAAAAATTATGCATTTAGCAGATGCTTTTATCCAAAGCGACTTACATTGCATTCAGGCTAACAATTTTTCCTAACATGTGTTCCTCTGGATTCAAAACCCCAACATTGCGCTTGCTAACACAATGCTCTACCACTTGAGCTACATGAACACTTTTTTGTTTCAAGAACTTTAAGAGTGCAAAACATCTAACTGGTAAAGTTTAGCATGCTAAATTAAGCACTAATGCTGCAAATATCAAAATATCATTCACATCATAATTTATGGTGGCCCAGTAGTGCACAACACAATGAAATCGCCACAACACAAGAAGACAAATTTTGGCATAGGACAAATTTTGTTGTTTCCACGGTGTTGTGCACTACTGGGCCACCATAATAATTGGTCAGTTTTTGGATGTCTAGTCAACCAGTTGTGATATATACCTAGTTAGATGTTGATGAAGGAAGGAAAATTAATTTAAGGGAATGGAGCAATGGTTTATAAGCTTAAAACAATAACATTTAAACAACTAGAACAAAGATCTGATCTAGTGGTGTGACCCAACACATATGTATCTCTAGCACTGTTATTAAAAGAACAATTGGCCTGATCTGTCTAATTACAGTACAGCGCTCGTCACATGACCCGATCAAAACCACGGTCATATTTAATAATCAAAGCAGACGACCCTCAATGTGCGCACCTGGAATAAGATAATGACTGTTTCAGAGACAAGTCTGGAAGAATGTTCTGAATAGAATGTTGGCGATCACATCCCTAGATCTGAAAACATGGCGCCACCCAGTGGACGCTGTCAGTACTGCAACAAGACAGCATCTTCCCAGCAGGCTTAAAGACTGAATGGAAGTTTAATTGAGACACTGAGAGCATTGCTAACTTATGGTAACTAGATCTAGTTATACATGTTCACATCCAAAATAAAAGTTTGTTTAGATAATGTATGTACTGTATGTATGCATAATATATGTACTGTGTTTATCTATTATGTATGTATAAAATACACACATATACAGTATATATATTGAAAATATTTACATTATTAAATATATTTGTGTGTGTATATATATATATATATATATATATATATATATATATATATATATATATATATATATATATATATATATATATATATATATATATATATATATATATATATATATATATAAACATAACATACTTTTCTTAAATGTATACATGCGTGTGATTGTATTTATATATACATATTATAAATATATACAGGGCACCCACATATATTATGTACACAAAACTTTTTCTTTTGGATGCAATTAATCATTTGGAAGCACTGCTTTTTGTATATAAATAAAAAAAATGCATGCTAAATGCATGAATATATATAAAAATATTAGAAACATATATGCATTATATTTAAATCAAATAATTAAAATATAATAAGTAAATAATAAAATAAAACATGTATCTAATGTTTAAATATAAATATACAAATTTTTATTATTATCATTATTATTATTATTATTGCAGTAACCCTAACCCTAGGTAAGAAGATCTAGTAATAGATGTTTAAATCTGTATCTTAATGGGTGCACAATGAAGACATCCTCATCATCAACAACATTTTTTAATTATTAACTACAGAGAGTTAATAATAATATTAATTGTAAAACAACTTTTTTATATAAATACATTCCAAATATATCTGATAAATTATAAAAAGTGTGAAGACATACTAGTTAAATAATAATAATTGTTATTATTATTATTATTATTATTGTTGTTGTTGTTATATATTACAAAAAAAAAATAAAACATTAAAAATATCTTAGATAGTTAGAAATCCTAACTCTGGGTAATAAATAACTATATTGTTCAACAGCAGAAAGGAAAGGGTCTGGTTCGAACCTTGTTCTTGCTGTTAGCGAGGTTGATGCGAAGGACGCCCATTCCATGGAGGACAAACTTCATCGAGGTCAAGAGGTTATCCAACACCGCAGGCTGGAAACACAGAAGATAAATAAATCATAATCTCTTTTCATACAAGTAAGAACAAAGCATGATGATCACATTCTTATATTCATTTTATTAGTTCGGAGTTCTTTCTCTTCTGATTGGAAGGACTCATTGTCTTTGTCCCTTCAACGCAAATAACTTCCTGAAGTAAGCACGTTACCTACGAACCCTTCCACTGATCTGTGACAGAATGTAACAAGGCCATTTGCGTGTGCATCTAACCAAACAAATCTACTTCCTGTCACTGGGACGTTATGAATTTCTGCTTGATTGGTCCTTATTGTCTCACGTCCATCCAAATGACAGGAAGTGGCTTCACCAGGCGCCATTACTGCGACAGACACCGCTGTGTGACGATCAAACGCTCGGCTGAAGCGCAATGCAATTGTGCGGTTATGAATTATGCAACGCTGATCATTTCCTTTTGGTCAGAACAATTCAAAGAAATGGGATTGATTTGTGTAGTTTTTGAATCGCCATTTTCACATTTTCTTTTCCATACCAAAACTGTTTAAATCACATTTGCAAGTGAAATAGGATTTTCATTGTAAAAAAAAAAAAAAAAAAAGGACCAAAAATGTATACAAATAAATATATGGTAAATATACCAAATATTATAAATACTATATAAATATGATGCATAAATAAATATGATTGATAAATAAAAAATTTATAAATCAAAATCAACTGTTGAAATGTGTTTGGAATTTAAATATTAAAAGATATTAAAACAATTATTAGATAATAATAATAATAATAATAATAATAATAATAATATTTTTACAAATATTGTAATATTTTTGTTACATGTTATTTAAAATTTACAATAATATACACAAACCACAAATATTACAACAAATATTAGATAATACTAAGTTTAATTTATTTACACACAAAATACTTTAAATATATAATATATAAAATGTATGACAAAATTGTATAATAAAAACATAATTGAAGAATTAAAATATAATAAAACTACCTTACTGTAATAGCAAGTATAAGAACTTTATTATTCAAATGAATAATCATTCATGGTAAAATCAGAAATTATTATTAACAAAGTACATTTCGGACATTTTGATTTCATTTCGACTTTTGACACAATTGACAAAATCAGTGCACGTGTGTGCCACCCAAAACCTTTCTCTTTTCACACTTTCAGCGCCCGTCCGCTCGTGTTGTGCTCAGATGCTTCCCCTTTCACCGCCCCTGACTCTGTGGCCAAAGCAAACACATTCCTGCCCTTTATTGAACAGCTTTTGTTTGCTGGGCTGTAGATCAGAGACACAGAACATTCCAGGGAAGAGCGAACGTGGAAAAGCCTTTCTGTGTTCACGAAGGGCTGCGGGCCCGGTTCGGATATATGATGCGCTTTTATCGACTTCCTGTTGTTGCAAACACACATAAAGTGCACTAGAGCGACGCAGGAGGTGAATCACACACTTTAGAACAATGAAACTATTCTTGTGGAAAGCGGTAAGAGCAAAGATGGCAGGGAGCTTCACAGAGGGGTTTATGTGTGTGTGTGTGTGTGTGTGTCTGTGTGTGTGTGAGAGAGAGAGAGAGAAAACACACTGTTCATCTTTTATTTACTACTAAACACTTGTTAAGGTCTTAAAAACTAGCAGAAGAAATTGTTTAAAGTGACAGTTTAATGGAAGATTAAAAACTATAAAAAAATATTTAAAAATAAGTTGGTTGATTATCTGAGATTAAAAAAATAATTATTAGATGTAAAACTTACATTTACAAAACTAAAAATAAAATTAGAATTTTTTACATAAAAAAAACATAGTAAAACTATTTAAAAAAAAATTGTTAATTGAAATAAAGCTGAAATAATATACAATTTGAACATTACATGTAACAAATATTTTAAAAAAAATTAGAAAATGTTGCTTGGGCAAACAACTGAACTAAAATAAGTTTCAGTAACTAAATTTGCTAAAACAACCTAAAAATGTATTTTCTTGAATTAAAATATAGCTGAAATACAGCTATAAAAAATATGAATATTAGAGGTCACGCTTACAAAACATAAACAAAAATGAGAAGTGTGAGTTTTAGTACTAAAACTATAAAAATTAAAACAAAAAAATACAAAGTTACAGAAATCATAATAAAAATGTCAAATGGACATAAAATTACTAAAACTGAAACTATAAAAATAAAAGCAAATTCAAAATTCACAGACATTTTTAAGCGGTCACATCCTTGATTATCATATTTTAGAACTGAATTTGAATCTAAACATATGGCTCCAGAATAACTGAAATACAGACCACATGTGATATAGAATATTTTTACAGGTTTATGGTGCTTTTAGTCCATATTGGAGCTTGAAAGTCCATTGAAAGTCACAATACACTTTTACTGAATGGAAAAAGAAGCTTACATAATCCTCAAAATATCTTATTTCTCTCTCTCTCTCTCTATGTGTGTGTGTGTGTGTGTGTTCCTTGAAACTAAGAAAAGTGACAGATTTGGCTTGGATGAGTAAAGAATTACAGAAAGTTAATTTTTTGTTGAACCATTCTAAGAATTCACCGTTTATTTTCAGGGATTTGAGTTCTAGAATTTACAGACATCAACATACAACAAATTCTAGAACTCGGTGTTAAATTCTAAAAATTCCAGGCATCTATGAGCTCAACAGAATCTTGTCAAAGACCGTACTGTACATTCTACAATAACTAAGTTTGGGTCAAGCTCAAATTCTAGACCACCGACGACGCCACTCCAAAGTCTCCTATTACTCCTTGATGTCACGTTTGTAAAAGGAGAGCTTGCCACTTCATCAAAGAAGGAGTCAGAGGGAGGTCGAAGAAATGAAAGCATGAAACCCAGCTGCGAGTTTTGTGAAGTCTAGCCATAAAAAAAAGAGCCACCAGATGGGCACACTAGAAAAAAAGTCAATGACTGCTTCCACAGAAATTTCAAGCAGCACTACTGTTTTCAACATTGATGATAATGAGAAATGTTTGTCATTTTGCCTTTAGGCTGAAGTTGCAGCTTTGGGAGAACCAGGAGACATGGAGAGACTGGTGTCAGTATATGAAATAAAAAAGGAGGAAACAGGAAAGACAACTTGACTTCCTGTGGGTTAGAGAGACCACGGTGTGGTTAAAGACCACAGCGACAGTTTAGTACAATGGTGAGCAAAAAGAAAGGATTAAGAAAAAGACACTCCTGCGACATTCAGGTCAGGGCAAGTCCCTTCTTTTTACCTGTAACACATAACATTTTCACTTGTATTTATGATTCACACACACACACTCACAGTACAGTTCACCACACCCTTCCCTGGCCTCCCTCTGACAGTCGATGGTCCGCCCTTGTGTGACACTACATCCAAGTCAACCAAGGCCAGTCTGATTACAGACTATGCTTATGTCTGCAAGCATGGGTACAATATAAAACTAGCCATAATTATGGGTCTGTACAAACATATGCATGTGTGAGCGAAAGCGTGACCTTTTATGAACCCATCCAACAAAAACTAGGCAAGCAGTAACTGGACCTTTTGAACATTAGAAACATAGAACGCTGTGACTGGGCAACATTTGAAGAGAAAACAGGCATAGAAGAAGTCAGCATAAAAATTATGGTCTAGCTTGCAAAAATACTTTATTTAATTTGCATCAAACTTTGATGGACCGAAATCAAAGCCTTGAGGTATCCCAAACTCAAGACATGACTCAAAATTGGCTAGTCTGTGTTTACTATAAAATTAGGCTATTGTAGGTTATTCTTTGGTTTTAGGGCAATGTTTATTTTGTTTCTAGAACAATGGGAGAAGTTAGCTTAGTGCTATTATGGGACATTACTTTTTTTTTTCTTCTCATTTCACAAACATATAAAAACCGCTGTTGTGTTGAATTATTAACTAGAATGGTGCAAAATACAAACATTGTGCTTCTAGTCAGAAAAGTTTCATACCACAGTGACTGGCACAAACTATGCAGTGACATGGCTAAAGTTAATCAAATCTAGAGATCACATTCTTCACACGTACTGTCATTTAGTTCAATGCCTATAGAACGAATCACCAGTTTGGCAAATCACAAAATTTTTGACACATTTACAATGGTTTGAAAACTTTTCTAGATTGGAGTAAAAACTGTACAGACAAAACATTTATATTTTTTGATATGCCTAAAATCTTTGATAAATTAACATCTCACAATAAGTAGGACAGTGACAGTCATCAATCTCTGAACTCCTATTTTTCAACAAAGAACCCTAAGGAGTAATATCAGTTTAGAATGTACATTGAAACTCTATCCACATGACAGCAGAGGCTGCGTATGCAGCTAGAGTGTCATTTTATGAAACAAGTTCCTTTGGCATTTTGGAAAGATAATATTTCGAAGTACATATCTGAAGACAGTCTAATCACTGTCTATTTTAAAATTAAGTCTTTGTTAAAATTAAGTTGTGTACACAAACAGTACTTCTTACTTTGCTTCCTTCTCCCAAGCTTCTGACTGTGCATTTTATTTCTGATGCATGACACTACACACGTCTTGTTTCATTTAAAGATAATGAAAGTTTCTGCTGGCGAAAGATAGCACAGATGATGACGAATCCTTCCCAAAAAAGCATGCTAACAGGTTCTTAAATTCATCGCCCTGCCACTAAAAATCAGCTAGGTGATTGCTTTGTGACTAGTCATCTAGTTAACCATCCTGATGATCCCTTTGCATTCGGCTCAAGCTAATAGGCTGTCATTGAGGTTTTAAAGCATTCCCTGAGGGACTTCAAAACACCACTTGCATATTCTAAGTCCATCAATCTAATTCAAACTCACTGGAAAGTGTAGCTTACACAAACAAACCCTGAGGGAAGGTTTAATGAAGAGGACATGGTACACAAAGTCTGTTTATCCCAAGCAAGCACACATGCAGATCTGCACCTGGCATTTCACAGGATATATGATAGACCTTCTGTTTTTATATTTTTTTTTTTACAAAATCAGCTGATTTATAAAACGACTGGAAAAACATGTGACTAGAAAAATGCTTGCTAACAAATACTGGATGGACAGATTCCTGAATTCCAAAGAATCAAAGTGCCTTTTATTAAGAGTGAGGAAATTAAATACTTAGGGAAGTTTCAGTAAGGTAGCATTCTCTCAAAAATATTAGTTAAGATTTTTTTTGTACATTCTGCAGCCAACATGCACATTCTCTAAAGTCAACAAACTCCTAGTACATATTTCAACCAAAAGGTAAAAAGTGTGTCATACAATAGCATATGTTTGTAGTAAATGTAGACAAGCAGTGTTTAAGTCACATCTTAGAGTTCGGGATACAGCAAGGCTCCGTATTTGGCCCAACAAAGTTTGAAGTCTTCAAAATAAAAAGTCTTTATTTTTGCACGCAGTCTATATATAGCCATACAATAACCCTTTGTAGCTTCGTACTAATGTTTTGTCACTTGAATTTCAAGCAAAGTATAACAAGTTTGTCATATGTATACAGTGTTATTAAATTACTTTATTCATACTTCCAACCCCTAGCCTAGGGTCTTTTAGTAAACTGAAGAAGGGGACTGAATAACACTACTATTTTTGTTGCCAAAAATGACGTTTCACCTCGAAATGACAGTAAAAAACTGCAGTTCTAGCGATAACAGGGTAGATGATCATGTTGAGAACACAGCTGGCTGCGGTTTACTATGAAATGGGAAAATCAATCACTTTTCTGTTCCCATGGTGATAAGACGTACATGGACCACAGGTTACTCTAATGGAGCCAGAGTGCAGTGCACCTTTACTATGTTGCCATGGTAACATTTTGAGTGACCGGTCAAAAAAGGTTTGAATTTAGACTATAGAGGAAGTGTACACTGGCTGTCGAGCAAACTATAGAGAAAATGTTCTTGGAAGTCTGCAATTTTTAATGGTTTAAAAACCTAAAAAGTTAAAACTTTTCTGTGTTTCATGTTTCCATATTTTTCCTTCCCCCTTCCGCTTTCTCTTCCAAACAGAACAAAAAACATGCTGGAGCAAGATCCAGTCTTCCACTGAACTGAGGTCTTGTTTCACAGCTGAACCAATGACCTCTTAAACTTTTAATAATCCCCAAAAACACAGCAGCTTGATTTCCCAGATGGCAGAGGAAGTATAGAGCACACAGACAAAATATAGCACAGAACAAATGTTAAACTATTAAATGCAATTAACCTCTTGCATGCAAGTCTGTGAAAACAACATCATAAAATGTCTTACCTTAAAACTGGCTAGCTCTTGTTTGGTGAATCCATGACTGTGGATAATCTTCATCTGTTTGACCAGCGTACTTTTCCCACTTTCAGCAGCACCTACATCAATATAGGTCAGTCAACATTACTAATCAGTCATTTAGTTTACAATTTTAACAACAGAACCTACAAATGGTACAGCCATTCTATATTAACCCAAGATAAATGTCTGGTTCCAGAGTACAGTCTTCAACGTTCATAAATCAACTCTTCCTGAAGTTCAAACCCACAACCTTTCAGTTACCAGCCCAGACGTGAGGTTCAAACCTGCAACCCTTCAGATATGAGTCAAGAATTCTTGAACTCTTTTAGTTTCCTGCACAAATATGAAATTAAAACCCACAGCCATTAAATCATTAGCCCAGATGAGAGGTTCAAACACAAAACTTTACTGTTACCTGGACAAATATGAAATTTGAACCCACAACCTTTCAATTACCGGACCAGATCTGAGGTTCGAACTGAGAACTGTCCCGATACCTGAACAAATCTGACGTTTTAACTCGGAATGCTTCAATTACTTCCACAAATGACAAATTTATTTCAAACCCACAACCTTTAAATTACTAGACCAGATATGAGGTTCAAACCTGTCATGTTTTTTATAGGAGTTAAGATTTGAGGTTGGAACTCAGAACCTTTTAGTTACCTGCACAAATACGAAATTTGAACCTACAACCTTTCAATTATTAGCCTTGAAGTGTGGTTCGAACCAAGAACTTTACAGCTACCTGGACAAATTTGAAATTCAAACCCACAACCTTTCAATTACCAGCACAGTTCTGAGGTTTGAACCAAAAACGGTCCAGTTACCTGAACAAATCTGATGTTTATACACAGAATGGTTCAATTACCATGCTCAAAAGTGAAATTCAAACCCCCAATCTTTAAGTTACAAGCCCGGATCTAAGGTTCAAACTGTCAAGTTACCTTTACAAATTTCAAAATTAAACCCAGAATGGTTGAGTTACCTTCACAAATATCGAATTTAAACCCAGAATGGTTCAGTTACCTGCACAAATATGAAATTCAAACCAGCACAGATCTTATATGAAGCTAATCCATGGCAGATATCAGTCCATTTCTCATTTTCAAACCCACAAATTTTCACTTAACTGCACACATCTGATATTTTAAAGCAAAAACCTTCCATTTCACTGCCCAGACTCAAGGTTCAACCCACCAACCTTTTAGTTTCAACCCATAACTGAGACTTGAACCTACAACCTTTTTTACATAAAAGCTAAAACTTCAGATCTGGGCATAACATAATATTTTGGGGTTTGCAGGAGGTACAAGCCATAATATGTTGTTACAAACCCAAGTTTCAATCTCTGCACAAATCTGGGGTTCAAACCTACAACCTGGTAGGTTTCCAACCAAATCTAGGGTTTAAACCTACATTTTTAGAGTTACCAGCACAGATCGGCTATTTAAACGGATAACTTTCAAGTCCAAATCTGATGCTGAACCAATAAACTTGGGGTCAAACCCACAATCGTTTAGTTAAAAATAAACTAGAGTACCCAAAATTTAGTTTTTAATGCACAATCAGGCATATGTAAACATCAAACCACATGTTATTTCGCCTAAAAGCAATAGGTAGATGAACAAACATCTGGATGGGACCTTCTTACCCAGCATGAGGATCTTCACCAGGTTCATCTCTCTCTTGGCATACTCGTACAGATCTCGGTCTATCTGCGAGCTGTGGATCTTCGCCTTCTTTCCCTCCTCGGTCACCTCTGAGCCCAGACACAGACCCATTTCCAGAGCTCATAGCTAAAGATCCAGCAGAAATCCCAACATCACGGATGGAACCGAAGAGGAACGTTCAAAGTCGCGTAAAAACATCCCGGCGAGATCCCCCCGCTATTATACAAAGTCCCTCCGGATAGCGCGTAAAATGACACCAAAGTTAATTGCACGTGTGATTTTGAAAAGATCTGATTCCAAATCGAAGAGAGAGAGAGAGCCTGGGATGGTCCGATCGTACAGGAGGAAAGAGAAAAAAGTTTCAAATCCGCCTGTTCCCGGTTAATTTCGTCGGGCTCAACACTCGTGCTGGCTCGGGATCATCGTGTCCATTGAGATCTCACGCAAACAGTGTCAGACGCCGCACAAACACTCATAATCCACAACACAGCTCTACCTGTTCATTACGCGCAAACTAAATGGTGCATGTTGCCTACAGAGCTTCTCTTTTGGGGGTGTCCGCTTTCTTTAGGAAGGAAGTGACGTGATGTTTGTGGAACTTGTCACCTGAGATGGGTTTTGTTCAAGCGTTTTGGGAGAGTTGCTGCTGGCAGTCAGTGTAACTCATTATACAATGAAATTAAATTAATTAATTAAGATTTTATATAAATCTGGAAAACTGAATAAAGTAAAAACGCTAAAAGTAATTACAACCAAACAACAACAAACATAATACAATAGCTACAAAGTAAACAATTAAATATAAAATAAATAAATAAAGTATTATGGCATATTGCATAGTAAGTTTAGTATCATTTAAATATTGATCTAATTTAATCTTGATCTAATAACAAAATCTAAAAGTTGGAATCAGCCAAAAAAAAAGAAAGAAAATACTTATCAAGTATCATCTTAAATTAACAATAAAACACTTTTATTTTTTTATTAATAATCATAAACATTTTCTTTATACAATAATTGACCACGTAAATGCAAACCTGCCTTAAAATTAAGTTTAAAATGTTTGTACTTAAATGTCAATTTAGTATCACTGATATATCTTCACATTGAATAAATTAAATAATTAGATTTTTATGCGCTTAATGGAATAATGGTCAGAGCAGGCCGTTTTTCATACATTTTTATTGCAATTTAAATAGCAATTAATGGAGGTGTTTTGATGGCTTACGGTTTATTATGCATGGGACGGTAAATTATAGACTTTCTGAAGACATTAACACCAAATTCAGAATTGGTCACTCAACATTTCTGCAATGTAAAAACAGTGTTTTTTTCCCCACAGCAATTCAACCTAAATGTGCAGGAAATGTTACAAACTAAAAACATGCTGCAATTGCAAGGTGCTTTGACATTCATTGAACAAAAAAAAGACAACAAACCGCATAAAACAAGATAAAAGTACATATGAGATAAAAGCAAGTTTGACTTTTAATAATCAACTTAGTTTAGAGACAGATGTTTGTAAAAATCTGTTAAAATTAAAGCGTGACATTAAACGGACATCAATCACCTGAGGTCAAAGAGTCTTTGGCTGTGACTTTGTTCATGTCACAACAAACAATATTAAGAACGTGAAAATAAAAGTGGTAAAACCGAGTAAAATGCCAGATAGGTGACTGTGGACAGTGTATGAAACAAAACTTCAGAGATTAGTTCTGAGATTTTTTTTTTTCAGGACACGCATATCAAGTGTTCAGTGATGACGAAAAAGGTAAAACCGCTAGAATAAAATATTCCAGGGTTAAAAACATTAAAAATGGCCAGGATGACATTTCACTACAAAAAAATAAAAAATAAATAAAAAAAAATGTATATATATGATTTAAATTATTTTTCTTTTCCTTTTTTTGCATTGTGATACTATCTTGACAAAAAAAAATCCCATTTGTGAAAATCTCACTACCAAAATTGAAAAAATAACAATAATAATAATTTAAAAAAAAGGATAAAAATACATTAAAGTTGTAAAGTATTTATGTATCATGTATAGTATATCCTTAATTTATACATACCTATTAAAAATACTATAAAGAGAATAGAATAAGAATCACTTCTGAAAACAATTAGAACTGCAAACAAAAAATAAAAAAGAAGATAAATGTCCAGATATATTAAGGTAATGAGAATACAGATGGAAATTAAGTAAATAAATAAAAATATCACAATGCAAATAAAAAGCCTTAGTCTTAAAATAGGAACAATCTTATAAATCTTAAAATATTATAATAACTTTGATTTTGGGGTAAAATGTCACAAAATATAAAACACATAATAATAATAATAGTAAAATCCCAACATAAAATCCTAATAAGAAAACATGCATAGAGCTAGTATGCATGCTATTGTAGTCAACATCTAGTGTTTCTTCACTAAGTGTTTCTCTGCTCAACTACAAATTTGTGCGGATGGATTACCAGTTCAAAAAACCACCAAAATGACACAATCCTCCCTCCCATAACATCCATACAAAATGCAAAATTAGCTGCTGAATGTTTTTCAGTGTTCCTCCCATTCAGAGAGAATGTCTTCGAACCCATTTTATAGGTATCATAAAACTTCTCCGCACATAACGAAGTGCTTTTGTCACACATAACGAAGTGCTTTTTTTTTGCTTTTGTATCAAACAAGAGTCGTGCAATTATAAAAAACAAAAACAAAAAAAAAAACAGTCTGCGTTTCTCCATGTCCACTTAAAAGCATCTTCAGCTCAGGCATTTTGTTCGTTCGGGGTGTTTATATAACAGTCCGGGGTTAATTTTGGTTCTATGATGAAGCCCTTGATTTGTTCGGTTTGGACAGTTTCGGTTAATTATTCACTAGAGCCGCCTCGGTCTTCAGCGAATCCTCTTTATGCTTCAAAGCCTCAATCACAGCCATCTCTTTAGCTTCCTTCTTCTGGTTCCTGGCCTCAAACTGCAACCTACCGGGACAAAGAGAGACACGGCTCATTTGCATACGTTCGTTACATTTCCCGCGAGCAATGTTTTCACGTTTAGCTCGTATCGTCCCACAAACCTGTTCTCAATGATTCTCTGCACGATGTCGTCGGTGGTCAGATTGTTGCTGCTGTCCAGGACGCGGAAAATGCCTCTCTTCCTCGGCTCCTGCAAAGAGACACAATGGGTAA
This sequence comes from Carassius auratus, assembly GCF_003368295.1. Classification (NCBI taxonomy): domain Eukaryota; kingdom Metazoa; phylum Chordata; class Actinopteri; order Cypriniformes; family Cyprinidae; genus Carassius; species Carassius auratus. The sequence goes on from NW_020525742.1 coordinate 233,358, forward strand.
AAATGGGCTTTTATGGAAGAGAAGATCACCGAGAGATGAATATAAGGAGACTTTACTCACGGTGTAAGGGTCTGTCCCGTCTGTGTCAGGAAACACTTCGGTTTTCCCATGACACACCAGATCTACCTACAACCAGAATTTTTTTTACAAGTTAAACAAAATTAGAGTGAAATGTTTTTAAGCTTTTAAATATTAGTTTCTGTTTTATAAGGTTATCTGCCAAATGATTCTTTTTTTTTTTAAAGAAAGATAAGTAGAGTATAAGCATTTATATCTCTATTTAAGCTCTATTTATTATTGTTTAGTTAAGCAAAAAACAAAACCCATAAAAGCGTCCAATATATTGATAATGTCCCCAATATAGTGTGCGTCCTTTGTATTTTTCCCATCAGGACAGAGAAAAATGTCCCAAGCACTCTTTTGAGTTAAACTATAATGCACGGTTGAACTCTCTGTAACTGCTCGAGGGTTTGTGGTTAAAGAGGCGAGCAGTAAATCTCTAGATTGTTCCCAAGCAGGACAACACAGAATTGCTGAAATAGTGTTCAGTCACTAAAGCCTTTGAATCTGGCAGCTGTCCCAGAGCTGTACACAACACACACACACACACACACACAGCTTTATATCTCAATAACGTAGTGTGTGAATCACACAAATCACATTCTCTTCACACTCAAAGCCTCTTATTGTGTTATTGTGTCTGGAAGCGGGTTACACCAAAACTAGATTTTTATTCTCTATAGTGAATGACCAATGTGTACTGGTTTGGTACTGTACCTTAAAGTGATCCAGAAGATCTTTTCCTACTGTGTACGGAGCTCCGATCACAACCTCAGACACATACTGAAGAAAAAAAGAATCACAACACCGTTATCTAAAGCCTAAATGGAAGACTGATTATAAACTAAACTCAAAGTTCTAAAGTAGATTCTTAAAGCTTTACAGTTCTAAACATTTCTTCTTTCTTCAAGATTTATTTTTTAAGTTTTTAAGTTATTTCACCTCATTGAGTTCTCCAGTTCTCGCAAGTTCTTGAGTTTCTAATTTCAATGTACATTTTCAGAATTCTACAAGTTCTCCACTAAGTTCTTTAACTTTTATTTAAGTTTTCAGAGTTCTACTAGCACACACCTTTCTCCAGTTCTAGCACTTTAAGTTCCCAATGTTTTACGTTCCAAATGTTTTTAGCAATTCTAATTTCCTTCATTTGTAAATTATCATTCTCTAAATTCTACATTGCCTAGGTTCTACATTCTACAACTTACATTTTTTTACTTTTCAGACTTCTCCAACTTCACAAATTTCTCCAGTAGTTTAAGTTCCTTAAGTTTTACATTCTTCAAATTTTTGTAGATCTAATTTCTTTAAGTTCTACATTAAGTTTTAAAGTTCTACATTGTCTAGGTTCTACAACCTCGGTCTTTTAAGTTTTAAGTTCTCGGGGTTCTACAAATTCAAAGTTCTCCTTTTTTAGTTTGTTCTACAAGTTCCCCAGGTTTTTTATTCTTTCTGTTCTCGAAGTTCTAAACTTTATGTTCGCATTGTTCTCAGTTCACCATGTTCCTCAAGTTCTACAATTCTATAGATCCCCAAGTTCAAAGTTCTTGGTTCAAACGTTCTAAAACTTTCCAAATCAGTCAAAGTTCTAAATTTTAAAGCCAAATGAAACCTCCCAACATTCAGCAGTTTTCATAAAGGAATGCACGTGTGGTTTGTACTGATATTACAGTATTTGGGGAGGTCTGGAATTTGTTTTGTGTGGGTTCTGTCTGAATGTTTCGGCATGCTTTAGGTATGCTGGCATGTGCCTGATCCATGAGAGTTTGTGTGCTGAGGATGAATGAGAGGTTTATAAACTTGAAGATGGTTTGGATTAACTCAAGACGTGAGATTTTTAATTGGGGTCTCCTAAGTATGCAGTACAAATGTTCTTTCAACACTGCTTGTGATGTCTGTTCTCTTAACCTTGAGATGTTTCTTAATGTTTCTGCCCAGTTTCTTCCCCCAAACTCTCTTTTTTGTACTTTAACACTCCCTGTCTCTGAATACATTGGCCCATTGTTCTTAAACAAGAGTGTCAAGAATACAAAAGCAACTTGAAATGTCCAACATAATAAAACAGGATCGAAGGAGACATTAAATTATGCACAATCCAAAGAAATGACTGGAGGAGGCAGTCATTTATTCAAAATGCTAAGAAAAGATTGGAGGAGATTTGTAATTTATGCAAACTACCAAAACATTATAAAAGGCAGCGGTAAGTTTGGTGCACGTTTATGCAAGACACAAAAATGACTTGAGGCATACGTTTTGCACTTACTCTGCAAGCCAGCACACTCAAAGTTCTCTCATGAATATTCATGATGGGGTAGTTCTTTCCTTTGTAGCGGTTCACTTCCTACGAAAAAATGAAACGAATACAATTCATAAACATAATAACATTTACTAACCATTAAAATGGCACACTAGTCACTAATGCAATTACAGACCAACTAAGATGCACTTGAGATGCACTTTCAGTCTACAATTTAGTCATTTTAAAACTATTCACAATTCTAATTTAGTAGCCTGTAGAACTAGTAACCATACTTGTAATGTGTATGGTATTTCTCATTTTAGGGAACTTAAACACATGTTTCCCCTGAGGCATAGAAGTTCAAAAACAGTGTAAAACAGGTTTGCATGTTGTCATGCTGAAGATGGGACTTTGAACTTCCTTTTTTTATGGTTCACATGAGGTTTTCTGTCTGATCAAAGTTTATCACAAGAATTAAAAGCAGCTTGTCATAGCAAATTTGGCCCTTTCTAAAATCAGCGTGAGGGAGGAGAGGTCTGTAAAATCTCGTAAAGCATTTGTTTTTTTTGAAACACACCTGGTCAAAGTGCAGTCCGACAATGACGTAAGGTTTCTCTGCTTGTTTGTGAACAGTCTCGAGGAAATCCACGTGACCGATGTCTATACAGGTCATATAGTCAAGGCCAAAACAAAAGCATAACAGGAGTTCCCAAACCTTAAACTGAAATTTACATGACTTTTTCTAGCTTTCTAGATGTCTTCAGAAGCAAAGTGTGGAGTGGTATGTGTCTAAAAGGATACGGAAGAGGTCGAAGGCTCCGGCCACATAAATAATTGTGTCTTCCGGCTGTGGTTCTTTTCCTGAAGCGAACTGGATGATCTTCTGAGACGTCTGCAGGAACTGAGAGACACCAGTCCAGGGGCTGTGCCCTTTAGGACCCTGAGGAGAACAGATACATCAGAAATTTTTACCTTTGCAAATGCCAGAATATTCAAATGAATAAACATGTATAAGATTTTTTTCCTCATACACCACATTGAAAGTTCAAGTTATGTACAGTATGTTCCCCAACTGGAATTCCAAAGCAACATAGAATTGCATTCCCAACTTATTAAAGGACTGCAATATCTGACATTACCAAGCAAAACCATATATAGTTGGAAATAATGTAGGTAAGCCCTGACCTCTAATGGTCAAAGCTGTGTATGACCGCATATTACAATATATTATTAAAAATATGAATCAGCAAATAAGCAGATCAACGCACCTTCCCAAAGTTATCTGTGTGGGAGGCTGGTAGGCTGCATTATCCTGTGAGAGGGAGTAGAATATGAATCGGGGACTGACAGAAAGTCTTTATGTAATGTTTATCTGCACACACAATTAACAATAGAGTCTACTCACAACGTTACTGTTGATGCGATTTTGTTAACAGGAGCATACGACCCACTAGGTCTGTCGTAGACACTCCTTGTGTGCGTTTACATTCCCTGATGATGAAAAAAACACACGTGCCAACCATTACACACACCTTGGGTCAAAATTTTGTGGTGTGCCACAGGTGTATGTCAGAGGCCCATTGGACTTTACCTGTATCGACCCATTCTCTTCACTTCGTCGTATGTATCTTTCCCGTCCACGGTCAATGTGATGTCATCTAGCAAAAGATATGATATTATTATGATTCAATTAAATTTTGGTACAATTTTAACTATTTGATTTTAACTTAATGAAAGAAGAATATAATCTAAACCAGGATATTCCTTCGATGTACAAACCACTATGCCGACACAACAAGAAAGGGTGATAAGTAAAAAAGATAACTATGACTAAAAGATTTAAATGATTTCTGACAAATTATACAAATATTTAGAGCCACTCAGAATCCATCCTGAATTAAGGAAACTGAGCATTTAAAAAACTGCATCACGTACTTATAATAAACAGAAGGTTATCATCCACTGGTGTGAACACTAACATAATCGTTACAATTTTTATAGTGATTGGTCTTGTTTTTAATGGGTCTTTAAACACCAAGATCACTTACTCAAAATAAACTCTAAAAATATTTGTTGTTTAGAAATAATCATGAATATGAAATCACAATCATTATTACGTTAGCATAAGGCCCCATTTGTTAATTTTGTAACTAATGCGGTAATGTCATGTAATTAATATTATATTTAACACATAATTCCCTATTCAGTAACTAAAGCTGACCTGACATACAAACTAATGTGCATGTTATGAGTGAAAAGGAACGGTAAGAAAAGGAACTGTAATAAAAACACAGGATGTTCAGTTCTAAGAACCAGAACCAGGATGAAAATGGTTATGAAAAGCTAAATTCTAACCATTTGGGAATAAAATTAAATGTACTTTCACAAAATTCCACAAAACTGTAAGACACAGCATCTTTAAAGTTATTTAAATGGATCGTCTAAAAGTGCCTAAATGATCCCCTCACCTCCGTGCACGCAGAAATCACAGTTGTACTTGTCCAGCGTCTCCAGCGTAGTAACATACGGTGCCCCCTCAACAATCTCATCCACCCACTTCGTGGCCCGTATCATTTTATAACGCTCGGCCTGCGTGAAGACCGGTGGACCCTTGTGCTTGGCGATTTCCTCTGAACGTGACAGAAAAACAAATATATGATCGTTTTTTTCAGTTTGTATATTACAGTGGCTTTATGTGAAAGTCTGAAATTGTAATGCATACCATCTGTATGAACTCCTACTACGAGATAATCTCCCATCGCTTTGGCCTGTCGTAATTGGTTGGAGTGACCGTAGTGCACCATGTCATAGCTGTGGAGACACACGTGGACTTTAGATGCAGGGTGCTTCGTTTAAAGAACCCACACAGGTTATGTAATGAATAACTGCTTTCGTAGCAGTTCAATATAAGGCTGTACACACAGCTGTAGCAAGAGACAGGTGGGTTATCTAACCACCACAAGCGCCTTTCCCCTAGTAATATCATTAGCTGGGTCGATAGGATTACATGGGGATTATTATCTCCCATTTCATTTCCCCATGAGCCTTTGCTGAACACCACACTCCACACTATGTGTTATTTATAACAGCAGTTACTCCATCACTCAAAATTGAATGCTAGGGTTAAATGAATTGGAGAATATCATATCATTTCTACACCTTTGTGAACTATTAACATAGGTATGAGAAACGGGTCAGTTCTCAGAAATCACCTGACCCAATAACCTTTGAACCTGCACTGCAGTATTTTGGTACTTATTTGTATACCATCATAACAAACTCATTTAAATTAGCTTTTATTACATTTCAGTTTTATTTTAGTAATTGAGCGTTTGTCACTTAAAAAATGCTTCTATAAAGCTTTAATCAAATTTTATTTCAGTTGTAGTTTTTAGTATTTTTTTTAAGTCGTTGGCAGAATTTCTTCTTTTCATCAAATATTTGTTTTATTTCTGTTTTAATGTACTCACTGAAACAGACACTTTCTAATTATGAAATATCAAACGTCTGATAATGCTTCAAACCTTTCTACTAACTTACACTAACAGAAAGTACTATGGGATTGGATTCATGGACAGTTGTAAACTATGATAATACCATGATTTTGAACATGCATACTTTTAAAAATGCCATGCTGTACCATATAAATACCATGGTACTTAAATATAATACTCATTCAATCCCATGGAAACTATCAAAGTAACACAGTATCGCAGTCTGACTTCACTATACTGTGGTAACAGTATGTTTTGCACATGTAACTGTAGTAATACCATGTTCTTTTTGTT